>NC_134688.1:394711866-394874366 GCF_050947455.1 Rhinoderma darwinii | reverse complement strand
CCTTGCAGTTTCCTTCCTGAGTAGCTGACTAAGGGGGAGGGGTTAGCTGGTACCAGGTGGTATAAATCAGGCCTCAGTACTCTGTAGAGCCTGCTCTGTGGCTTGAAAAAACAAGTGGGTTGTAGATCAAGTGGAGTTCCAAAAACCGGATTGACTTACTGTGTTGTGTGTGACAAAGTGGGGGGCCATTGTATGTGATATATGTATTGATTGCTTGCTTGCTACAAAGTTTGCAAAAGTGACATTATTTAAAACCATTTTTCCCTTGCAGTTTCCTTCCTGAGTAGCTGACTAAGGGGGAGGGGTTAGCTGGTACCAGGTGGTATAAATCAGGCCTCAGTACTCTGTAGAGCCTGCTCTGTGGCTTGAAAAAACAAGTGGGTTGTAGATCAAGTGGAGTTCCAAAAACCGGAGTTGAAAAGAGGAGTTAAAGCCCCAGTAAGTGCTCTTCTACTTCTTTTTCTTTTTGATTAACACCTGTTCGCTGTTTTTTTGTAACTTGGATAATGGATAGCAAGATTGGAGGTTTTCTTCAGTGCACAGTTTGCCATATGTATGCACGACTGGAGCCGGAGTTCCAGGGTGAATATCTCTGTGGCAGATGTGAGCATGTTGTTCACCTGGAAGCTCGTATTAGAGATCTGGAGGAGCAGAATGCAACACTGAGGAGGATAGACAATCTTGAGCTGAGCTTGCTGCTCACGGAGCATGCAGTTAGTGGGTTACAACTGGAGGGTGAAGACATGGGTGAGCAGGATCAGGTAAGTAGCTGGGTTAATGTAGTTAGGGGCAGTAGAAAGGGGTCAAAGAAAAGGAAGGCCAATCCGGTTTCTGACATTCCAGGCAAAATTGCCAAGTTGGGTGATGATGCGAGGGTGTCAGTCTCAGAAATGGCAGCCCTAGTGGATACTGATCTCCCTAACAGCCGGGAGAACAGCCCATCTAGTAGTCGGTGGGATGGTAATGCAGGTAAGCCAAGACAATTGATAGTCGTAGGGGATTCTATAATCAGGAAGACGGATAGAATAATTTGTCGCCAAGACCACCTCAACCGAATGGTTTGCTGTCTCCCTGGTGCCAGGGTTCGGCATGTGGTGGAACGGGTGGACAAATTGCTGGGAGGGGCTGGTGATGATCCAGCTGTCGTGGTCCATGTCGGTACCAACGACAGAATAAATGGTAGGTGGAGGAGCCTTAAGAATAATTTTAAAGAACTAGGCTACAAGTTGAAGGGAAGGACCTCCAAAGTAGTATTCTCAGGAATACTGCCTGTGCCATGCGCATCACAGGAAAGACAGCGGGAGCTCAGGGAGTTAAATGCATGGCTGAAGTCTTGGTGTAGAGGAGAAGGATTTGGGTTCCTAGAGCACTGGGCTGACTTTTCATTGGGGTACAAACTGTATTCTGCAGATGATTTGCACCTAAATGGAAGGGGGTCCGCTGTGCTGGGGGAGAGAATTCTAGCTGGGGTGGCGGAGTATTTAAACTAGGGCTGAGGAGGGAGGTCAATGTAGAAAAAAAAGGGGTAGCCAGGTTAGAGAGGGGTCAGACTATATTGGTGGGGGGAGAAACAGAATGTGGGGAGAGGACTAGACAACAAGATAAGGAGATCCTTTCGTTACAAAACATCAGTGTAAAAAAAAGGCCCGATTAATGTCAAATCACATTTCTGATAATAAAAGTGAAAAACTGACAGGCAAGTTAAAGTGTATGTTCACAAATGCCAGAAGTCTAGCAAGCAAAATGGGGGAGCTGGAGGCCTTGATACTGGAAGAAAATATAGATATAGTTGGTGTTGCTGAAACATGGCTGGACTCTTCACATGACTGGGCTGTAAATCTACAGGGTTTTACACTTTTTCGGAAAGACAGGACAAATAGGAAAGGCGGTGGTGTATGTCTGTATGTGAGAAATGATATGAAGGCAAATGTGTGAAAGAGACAATAGTGGGTGAAGATTGTGAGGAGGTTGAAACCTTGTGGGTGGAATTACAAAGGGAGGTAAACACTGAAAAAATTACTTTTGGTGTAATCTATAGACCCCCAATATAACTGAGGAGATGGATGTTCAGCTATATAAACAGATGGAGCGGGCTGCACAGGCGGGTACTGTAGTGATAATGGGAGATTTTAATTTCCGGGATATTAATTGGTGTCATGGTTCAGCTTCAACTGCAAAGGGGAGACATTTCCTCAACCTGTTGCAGGAAAATTTTATGGGCCAGTTTGTGGAAGACCCGACTAGAGGTGAAGCTCTGTTGGATCTGGTCATTTCTAATAATGCAGATCTTGTTGGGAATGTCAATGTTCGTGAAAACCTCGGTAACAGTGATCATAATATAGTTACATTTTACCTATACTGTAAAAAACAAACGCAGGCTGGGAGGGCAAAAACATTTAATTTTAAGAAAGCCAATTTCCCCAGGATGAGGGCTGCAATTCAGGATATGGACTGGGAAGAACTAATGTCAAATAATGGAACAAATGATAAATGGGAGATTTTCAAATCTACTTTGAGTTATTATAGTGCAAAATTTATTCCTATAGGTAACAAGTATAAACGACTCAAATTAAACCCCACATGGCTTACACCTTCTGTGAAAGGGGCAATACATGACAAAAAAAGGGCATTTAAAAAATACAAATCTGAGGGTACAGCTGTAGCCTTTGTAAAATATAAAGAGCTTAATAAAATCTGTAAAAATGTAATAAAATTAGCAAAAATACAAAATGAAAGGCAGGTGGCCAAGGATAGTAAAACAAATCCCAAAGAATTCTTCAAGTATATAAATGCTAAAAAGCCAAGGTCTGAACATGTAGGACCCCTAGATAATGGTAATGGGGAGTTGATCACAGGGGATCAAGAGAAGGCAGAGTTACTAAATGGGTTCTTTAGCTCTGTATATACAACTGAAGAAAGAGCAGCTGATGTAGCCGGTGCCAGTGCTGTTAATATATCAGTTGATATACTGAATTGGATGAATGTAGAGATGGTCCAAGCTAAATAAAATAAAATAAATGTGCACAAGTCCCAGGGACCAGATGGGTTACACCCTAGAATTCTTAAAGAGCTTAGTTCCGTTATTTCTGTCCCCCCTTTCATAATATTCAGAGAATCTCTAGTGACTGGTATAGTGCCAAGGGACTGGCGCAGCGCAAATGTGGTGCCTATTTTCAAAAAGGGCTCTAGGTCTTCCCCAGGTAATTATAGACCAGCAAGCTTAACATCCATCGTGGGGAAAATGTTTGAGGGGCTATTGAGGGACTATATACAGGATTATGTGACAATAAATAGTATTATAAGTGACAGCCAGCACGGTTTTACTAAGGACAGAAGTTGTCAAACTAACCTAATCTGTTTTTATGAAGAGGTGAGCAGAAGCCTAGACAGAGGGGCCGCTGTGGATTTAGTGTTTTTGGACTTTGCAAAGGCATTTGAAACTGTCCCCCATAGACGCCTAATGGGTAAATTAAGGAGTATAGGTTTAGAAAATATAGTTTGTAATTGGATTGAGAATTGGCTCAAGGACCGTATCCAGAGAGTTGTGGTCAATGATTCCTTCTCTGAATGGTCACCGGTTATAAGTGGTGTACCCCAGGGTTCAGTGCTGGGACCACTATTATTCAACTTATTTATTAATGATATAGAGGATGGGATTAATAGCACTATTTCTATTTTTGCAGATGACACCAAGCTATGTAATATAGTTCAGTCTATGGAAGATGTTCATGAATTGCAGGCAGATTTAAACAAACTAAGTGTTTGGGCGTCCACTTGGCAGATGAAGTTTAATGTAGATAAATGTAAAGTTATGCATCTGGGTACCAACAACCTGCATGCATCATATGTCCTAGGGGGAGCTACACTGGCGGATTCACTTGTTGAGAAGGATCTGGGTGTACTTGTAAATCATAAACTCAATAACAGCATGCAGTGTCAATCAGCTGCTTCAAAGGCCAGCAGGATATTGTTGTGTATTAAGAGAGGCATGGACTCGCGGGACAGGGATGTAATATTACCAATTTACAAAGCATTAGTGCGGCCTCATCTAGAATATGCAGTCCAGTTCTGGGCTCCAGTTCATAGAAAGGATGCCCTGGAGTTGGAAAAAATACAAAGAAGAGCAACAAAGCTAATTAGGGGCATGGAGAATTTAAGTTATGAGGAAAGATTGAAAGAATTAAACCTTTTTAGCCTTGAAAAAAGACGACTAAGGGGGGACATGATTAACTTATATAAATATATTAATGGCACATACAAAAAATATGGTGAAATCCTGTTCCTTGTAAAACCCCCTCAAAAAACAAGGGGGCACTCCCTTCGTCTGGAGAAAAAAAGGTTCAAGCTTCAGGGGCGACAAGCCTTCTTTACAGTGAGAACTGTGAATCTATGGAACAGCCTACCGCAGGAGCTGGTCACAGCAGGGACAGTAGATGGCTTTAAAAAAGGGTTAGATAATGTCCTAGAACAGAAAAATATTAGCTCCTATGTGTAGAAATTTTTCCTTCCCTTGGTTGAACTTGATGGACATGTGTCTTTTTTCAGCCGTACTAACTATGTAACTATGTAACTATGTAACTATATATATATTTGAAATTTATTAATACTAAAAATGTATAATTAGGGATGTTATATATCTATAACATCATATAGATACATACGTACATATAATATATACGTATACACACATATACTTATATAAATCTCTTCATATATTTTACACGTCTGTAAATTCTAAATACATTGATTTATTTATTAGGGTTGTCATAATTTAGTTCTGATTTAATTATTGACATATATATCTATAATGTGGTATAGATACACGCACACGTAATTTATAGCGGTTGGAAGACTCATTGCTGCACTGTTTGTATAAAAATCACAATACACTGTTATGTTCACATTTGTATGGATTTTATGAGAATTATACTGTCAATTAGTTTGATTGTAAGTTGATGTATGTCCTCCCTATATATACTTGGCACTTTTGTTAGTTTGTCATGGCTTGAGAAAGGTTCTTGTTGAACCGAAACGTTGCTGTGTTTTTTTGAGGTGAATAAATCCACTTTGCTTGCATCTGCCTTGAAGTCCTGGTGCCGTCACTGCTTTCTACGCTGTCCTCTATCCATAAAATAGGGGAATTGATTCATCCCCTGGTGACGAGCACATGGCCTGATTTCCTGTTATTTTGGAGTGCTGTGTTTATCCATTGCTGGACTGTATATATATATATATATATATATATATATATATATATATATATATATACATACAAACATTCATATAAATTATTAATTTTATTAATTCTACATATCAAATAATTGATTGTTAGGGTCGTTCATAACGTTATTAATTATTAGTCGTTCAACAATTGATTCGTTTTAAAGATTCAATTGATTAAATATGTATACGTAATATATACATATACACACACATTTAGATAAAATAATTTGTTCCTATATTTTACAGTTCTATTAATTCTAGATACTAATTGATTAATTGTTTGGGTCGTTTATAAATTTATTGATCAATTGATTAGTGGACTTTTTCTTTGTTACTTTTATTAAAACTGTTACAAAAATAAGTAAAAAAAAAATACGTAAAAAAATGGCACGCAAGTTATATACCACTGAAGAGGCATTTGCTCTCTTGGATTCTAATAGTGAATGGGGGTCACTTTTGGGGGGGTTTCCGCTGTTTTGGTCCCTCCAGGGCGTTGCAATTGCGACATGGCACCGAAAACCATTATAGCAAAATTTGTGCTTCAAAAGCCAAATGGCGCTCCTTCCCTTCTGAGCGCTGTAATGTGTTCAAATATGAGTTTATGACCACATATGGGGTATTGCCGTAATCAGGATAAATTTCTTTACATATGTTGAGGTGTTTTTCTCCTTTATTCCTTGCAAAAATGTAAAATGTCTATGTTTCTTCAGAAGAAATGTCGATTTTCATTTTCACAGACTAATTCCAATAAATTCAGCAAAAAACCTGTGGGGTTAAAATGCTCACTATACAACTAGATAAATTCCTTGAGGGGTGTAGTTTCCAAAATGGGGTCACTTTTTGGGGGTTTCCACTGTTTAGGCACAACAAGACCAGACATGGAGCCTAAAATATATTGTAATAAAAAGGAGGATTCAAAATCCACAAGTTGCTCCTTTGTTTTTGAGGCCTGTGTTTCAGTTCAGTAGCACACTAGGGCCACATCTGGGATATTACTAAATACTGCAGAATCTAAGCAATAAATATTGAGTTGCATTTCTCATGTAAAACCTTCTGTGTTACAGAAATGTTTCTATTACAAATGAATTTCTGCAAAAAAAATTACATTTGTAAATTACACCTCTATTTTGCTTTAATTACCGTGAAACGCCTAAAGAGTTAAGAAACTTTCTGAATGCTGTTTTGAATACTTTGAGGGGTGAAGTTTTTAAAATGGGGTGATTTATGGGGAGATTCTAAAATATAAGGCCCTCAAAGCCACTTCAGAAATGAACTGGTCCATGAAAAAATAGGTTTTGGAAATTTCTTGAAAATGTGAGAAATTGTTACTAAAGTTCTAAGCCTTGTAACGTCCTAGAAAAATAAAAGGACGTTCAAAAAACTATGCAAACATAAAGTATACATATGGGATATGTGAAATAGTAACTATTGTGTGTGGTATTAATATCTGTTTTGCAAGCAGATATATTCAAATTTAGAAAAATGCAATTTTTTGCACATTTTCTCAAAATTTTGGTGTTTTTCACAAATAAATACTGAATTTATCGACCAATTTTTTTTGACAGACGTAAAGTTCAATATCTCACGAGAAAACAATCTCAGAATCGCTTGGATAGGTAAAAGCATTCCGGAGTTATTACCACATAAACTAACATGTCAGATTTGAAAAAATCTCCTGCGTCCGCAAGGCCAAAACAGACTGTGTCCTGAAGGGGTTAATGCCTTCCAACATAGCTTCATTTGCAAACATAAGCGTAACTTCCTTCCTACCACTGGCCAGCAAAGAATTCCATCATAGTTTGAAGAAATTTGTACACATAGGCAAACACCTAAAAACCTTTTATCGAAAATAAGTAAACAAATTGTGACATCAAATATAGGAAATGTGCCATATTTTAATAAAGATTGGGAAAGAGATTTGGACACTACATTCTCCACCGCAGACATAACAAAGATATTGAAAGCTCCTAAATACACATCTCGATGCATCAAAATACAAGAGAATGCATATAAAATATTATTCAGATGGTGCTTAACCCATGTCAGATTTAAACATTTGTACTGTATAGCTCTACTTCGGACACTTGTTGGAGCTGTGGCAAGGATATTGGCACTTTTTTAAATGTTTGGTGGGAATGTTCAGTACTACTAACTTTCTGGCAACAAGTTTTTAAACATAGTAACACAATATGTAGTATGAAACTCCCTGCGACCCCATAAATAGCTCTTCTTTCTTTGATCCCTGAGATTGTACCTAGGAAATCAGTGAAATTGCCCGGGTGAAGAGAGGGAAGCCTTACAGATAGTACGGGGCCAGGCATGAACATGCCGATTACGCTGCCTGGCACGTGTCAATCAACGTAAGAAGGGAGGGAGGGAGGAGGTTGAACTGGGGAGCGAAGTAAGAGCATTTAGGTGCAATGGTAACGCCCTAATTGCACCTAAATGCTCATTAGCATCAACTTGATAAAACTTATTTCTCGACAAATGAGGCAGTAAGCAGAAAATGAAAATAAACACTAGAAACAGATTAGTCTTCTCCACAATACCCTGTTACTAGTTTAACTCGGACATTCTGGTGGCAGACTCCCTTTAGGTATTTTTACCATTGAAAACAACTCAGGGTTCTAACCATTTCTTGACATAATTGGTGCATACAAATGCACAAAGGTAAAGATGACTAATTGGACTACCCCCTCCTCCCACCCTTCTTATATGGTTAACAGATTTTGCTGTTAATTGTTCACTATGCTAGTACTAATATATGCTATAGATAACCAGTGTTACGTTCTATTTAAAGTGATGTAAACCATGTAATACCTGATATTTTGATATACTTGGTTATATAATTTATTACTGTGTATGATTTGGCAGTATGACTTTGTTCTTCTGTTTATTTTGTTTGAAAAAATGTAAAACATTTTTAAAAGAAAAACACTATGGACACTTTTCCCCAGAAATTTGTTTCCTAAAATAAAAAAAATAGCAACTTTCTAACTAGTCTGTGCAACTCCTGTACATATCTGGATATGGTGATGCTTCTGACATATATCCGACAGCACACTTGTTCTGGCTGCTGTCAGCTCAGGGCTGATGTCATTTGCTCTCTCTACTCTCCCCATTCCTTCTCAGAGATAAGAGCAGGGTTGGGAACGGAGGAGTTTGCACATAGCAGAGCAAGCTTTATTAGATAGGGCAGAAAGGACCCACAGCAGAATGATAGGGTGTAAAGAACCATAAGTAGAGTGTGCCGGCGAGAATGACACAGACTGCGCTGTATCACAGTAAAGATAGAGGTAAGAGAACCCATAGTAGAATCTGCAGGAGGAGGGAAAGAGGTCACACATACACACACACACACACACACACACACACACACACACGCACACGCACACGCACACGCACACACGCACACGCACACACACGCACACACACAAAGCATCAGTGTTTGTGTCAGCATACAAAAGAAGATTACACAGACAATATTAGAAGGAAAAAGCAGTACAGAGATGACGCTGTGCTAGTACATGAGCGCTACTGAAGACAGTGGCATTCTGGACTCACATCCAGCATGTATTACTGGGAGGAATGTGTCCACAGTCTCAAACTAGTAGCAGTTTGCAAACGACATATGAGGAGTTCTGAAAATTAATAAAGTAATGAAGATTGCAGCATAAAACTAAGTGCAACTTTTTTTACTACAGGTATTCACTAACGTGTAAAAATCATTCTTTCCATGTCAAAGATGTCGATAGTCTTTAAGAAACTGAGAACTCAGTTCTATAAAACTGACAGTAAAACCCTGAACCACCACTGATAGGGATGGAACCTGCTTGATCTTAGCCGTGAGATTGAGACCTTTGTTGTAGAAGGCTGGATGTAAAAAGCCAAAAAGAAAAGGCTATGACTGAACATTGATGCATATTGGGCAGGGACTATGGGCGTAAATATAGCTGTAGTAGCCATAGCAGCTGCTATGGAGCCCTTAGGTTGAGGGGGCCAACTCAGGTGCAAGAACATTGTTACTTTTTTGAGGGGGAGTAACAACTATGTGGATTCTCTGATATATGGCGCTTTTATCCAAACCTTTGTTTATTGCTACTTATGCTGCTGTTTTAGTTTCCTGTCACTAGGTGGTGGGGCCCCATCTGAATCTGCAATAGGGCACTACTATTTCTAGGACATGAACCAGCGATCGTTGGATCGCTTGCATGATATACTGCAATACTAATGTATTGCAGTATATCGCTATACTGACAGTCTCCTTTTCTAGGCTCTGGCAGTGCTTCAAATGAGTACAAATATGGCAGACCTGGGGGCCTTCATTGGGCCCCCAGGCTGCCATGATGACCATCGACACCCCCGATCGCCCACCTGATTCTAGGAATTTAAATGCCACGGTCGCGATTGACTGCATCATTTAAGGTCTTAAATGGGTGGACTCAAAGTGATTCTGCTCATTGCAGTGAGGTGTTATCTGTATTTCACAGCTGTCACCCACTACGTATGGAGCGCGCTCGGCCCGTTAGCCCGCTCCATACTTCCACTTAATGACTATGACGTACATGTATGTGACATATCGTTAAGGGTTTAAGGGGCTTTATCTTTCTGTGAAACAATTGCTACTACTGGGAACCTTATATATCCTTCTATGTGGCGAAGTTACGCAAATTGCAGTTCAGAAGTGTATTACAAGGAATAATGTTCTACCTGCTGTAAATTATGAAGAATATTTATCTTAAATTTTTTTAATTTTATGACATCTATAAATGCTAAAATTAATATAGTAGGTGCACTATTACGCAATAACTAGCACTCACAATCTGGCAATTCTGGATGCAAGATTACTCATTCTATATGCAAACGCAGGTATGTGAGCGCACACGGTTGTTCTTACAATTGTTGGTTGTTGTATCTTTAAATAATAAAACAACCAACATGTTCTTCTATAGAAAATATCCCAAAAATAGTTTAAAAAGGAGTTATCCCCTTTTGAGATTCTCAGCTCTCTTAATTCTTTCATTTTCCTTATGCTGACTTTTTCTATTATTTGACCCTGAAAATGTTAAACCGATGGGCATTTACTAATTAAAATTATATTTTGGATCATTTTGCACTGTTTCCGAACCATGCGTTGTGACACAGTTTAATAATTCTACTGTACCTTTTTCATTTTAATATGGTATCGCCGTTCATTGAATGGTCTTTTTATCAGAATATATTGCACTTTTAGAAATTTAATAATGTATACACATCATTAAACACCTAAAGCACTTTGAGTAAGAAACAATCTTCAGAGCCATTATCTAATTCTTGCTGTTGTAAGATCTTGTTCTCCTTATATAACTGATTTAATTAATTTTATATAATCTTGTTTGTATTTACTACTCTGAACATTGTGAATAATAAATGAACATTGATTTTCTTTGTCACAAAATCTAAGGAACACGAGCGTTTAATTTAATATTTCAGCCATATTATTGCCCATTGACCCTAAAATACAGCTAAACCCTTGATAATATATAAAAATCATATAACTGAAATTCCATTGTTCTGTTTATGCCACTGTTTCGACCAAGAGTTCTTATTTTTTTCCCTTAGTAGTCACAAACTGCAAGTCTGCCAACGTATCCCATAAAAGCAAGCTGAGATAAATGTAACACTTTGGGAGCCATTTAAATGACTTGGAGGAAGCAGAGACAATGTACTGTTTTGTGACTTATTTTTATGTTTTATTTTAAATACTTATCCTCTTCAACCTGATGTTTTATTTTAGTGACAATGTGGGAATCTGTGGACACATACAAGGCTAGAATATTTGATTATATCACTTCTTCAATCTGGAATAACCTTAAGAACTGTAATTCCTGAAGCTAGCTAACTGTTTACATATAAATACATACAATAGTAATAAACATATAGATTTATTTGTGTGGAAGATACCCTTGAGGGATATTATCAAACAAATAAGTTAGTATACATTTTCCACAGCATTAGTAGATCATTAAATGAGAACTACAAGGAATTATATCTAAGTGTGTCTTTGGTGTACATGAGAAGTGTGAATTTTTTTTATTTATAATAACTTACTACTTGACCGAAATAGGCTTCGTTCACATCGGCATCGGGGTTGCATTCACGGGATCCATCAGTCCTTTCCGCCAGGGGAACCCATGAACGGAAACTAAACAGGAACCATAGCTTTCTGTTTGCATTACCATTAATTTCAATGGCAATGCTTCAGTTGGTAATGGTTTCCGTTTGTCTCCGTTCCGTTCTGTTCTACGCTATTGATTCTGCCAGAAAAATGGAAACCTTACAAATTGTTAATGAAGAGGATAGATATGTCTTACCATGACCACCACGTAAGAATTTCTACGTATGCAGATTATTATTGACAGTACAATAATATACATGCAAGGAACACATAGATCTGTTGTTTCCTGCTACTGATAACCAAGTTGTTAACAATAACTTAGATAAGCATGGTTAAAAAAAATTATCTTTCCCATGGCATACATCACTATGAAAACCTGCATGACAGATAAAATGCGTGTATCCACACAATGTATGTTAGCCCAAAGATACGTATAAAAATGATTCTTCATGCCCTATTTTTGTCTGCTCTATCTGCTCTGATGCATACCCTACATATTTATACTATGTTGATTATATTTATATTATATTGATTTAATAATGTTATTACAACATTCTGTGTTTATTATATTTATTTTATAATGTTTCATCATTTTCATGAGACACACAATATGTAATTAAGTTAATTAAGAGCTTGTTTACATCATATAAAACGCTTTGAGAGCCGGTTATTATACCTATTTATAATTTTTAAATGACCAGAAACGTTTTTACCAGTCCACTTAGCGCCTTATCCATTTGTTGCTTCTATAGGTGAGCTGCCCATTTTTTCGAGTTATTAGAATAATGTCAGATATTACACAATGTACATATATTTGGCATTGCAATAGATGACAGAAAGAGATTATTAGATTTTGCTGCAAATGTTAATAGGTGGGAAACTGTATTAAAGTACTAAAGTATTAATTTAATCCCTTCGGGATGCAACATTTATTTTCTATTTTTTAGTCATTGTTGGCTTGTTTTTTTGTGAAATGAGTAGTTGTTTTTATTAGCAACATTTTGGGGTACATATAGCTTATTGACTAAATGTTGTTAATTTTTTTTGCAGGGGTGGGAAAAAAATAGTTAATCCACTATAGTTTTCTGTGTTTTTTTTTTTATGCCATGCACCGCACGGTATAGATAACAAAATAACTTTATTCATTACGATTGTGACAATATCAAACATGTATATTGTATTTCATATTTTTGTACTTCTGCATAATAAAAGCATATATATTGGAAAATAAAAGTAATTTCCGTGTCGCCTCATTCCAAGAGCCATTTTTGACGGATGAGTTTTAGTTTTTACTAGCAGCATTTGGGGTACATCTAATTTATTGATTGACTTTTATAGAAAAAAAACTTGGGGCGCAATGGAAAAATTTTTTTTTTAATCCACTATCATTTTATTATCTTTACTATACAAATTGTTACGTATGTTAATATTTTAATATTATGTATATTATAATATTAAATGTAAAAAAAAGTTGATTTTATTTATTAAAAATGTTTTACTTGTAACTTTTTTTTTACAATTTAATTTTGTTTTTGGTAGACATATTTGATGCTGAGAGCATATGATCACTTCTCTAATGTTTTGGTATAGTCAGTATACCAAAGTGTTTTTTCCTGTCAGTGTTAGGGCATGCCCAGACGTGGCGGATTTCTTCCGCAACTGTCCGCATCAATGCCGCACAGAATCTGCGTTGCAGATTCTGTTGCGGATCTGCCCAAAATGGGCATTAAATTGATGCGGACTAGCCTCTGCGTATTGAGGTGAAAGTACTTCCCTTCTCTCTATCAGTGCAGGATAGAGAGAAGGGACAACACTTTCCCTAGTGAAAGTAAAAGAATTTCATACTTACCGGCCGTTGGCTTGGTGATGCGTCCCTCTTTCGGCATCCAGCCCGACCTCCCTGGATGACGCAGCAGTCCATGTGACCGCTGCAGCCGTCACTTAGACTGAAACGTCATCCTGGGAAGCCGGACTGGAGAAAGAAGCAGGGAGTTCTCGGTAAGTATGAACTTCTATTTTTTTTACAGGTTGATGTATATTGTGATCGGTAGTCTCTGTCCACGGTGCAGAAACAGTTACTGCCGATCGCTTAACTCTTTCAGCACCCTGGACAGTGTCTATTTACTGACGTAGTCACCCGTAATTATGGGTGCACACACGTAGTGACCCGTAATTATGGGTGCACACACGTAGTCACCCATAATTACGGGAGCCCCATTGACTTCCTCAGTCTGGCTGTAGACCTAGAAATACACATAGGTCCAGCCAGAATGAAGAAATGTCATGTTAAAAAACCAATACGCCCCGCAGCACACATAACATCTACATTACATCTGCGGACTTCATTGCGGAATTTTGAATCTCCATTGAAGTCAATGGAGAAATTCCGCAATGAGTCCGCAACCAGTCCGCCACACGTCCGCAACAACCATTGTATGCTGCGGACACCAAATTCCGCACCGCAGCCTATGCTCCGCAGCGGAATTGTCCACAACGTTCAAACGAACCCAACCACAAAGCTGTGGAAGGCAATGGAGAAACGGGTCCGCTGCGGATTTCCGCTGCGGAGTGTCCACAGCGGAATTCCAGAGCAAATCCGCTACGTCTGGCCATGCCCTTAGGGTATGTTCACATGGCCTATTTTCAGCCATTTTCGGGCTGTAAACGCCTCTAAACATCTGCAGAACGCCTCCAAACATCTGCCCATTGATTTCAATGGGAAAATGGCGTTCTGTTCCGACGCAGCGTTTTTTTACGCGTAAAAAAACGGCCACGAAAAAGAAGTGCAGGACACTTCTTGGGACATTTTTGGAGCCGTTTTCCATACTATTGAAAAAGCTCCAAAGACGGCCGTAAAAAACGCAGCAAAAAACGCTCCGAAAATTGTGAGTGGCACAAAACAACGTTTGAAAATCAGGATCTGTTTTCTCTTGAAAACAGCTCCGTATTTTCAGACGTTTCTGGTCACTGCGTGTGAACATACCCTTAGAGCACATTCAGACGTGGCGGAGTTGCTGTTGAATTCCACTGCGGACAGTCCGCAGTGGAAATCTGCAGCAGACATTTTTTACATTGGTTTCTATAGATTTTTAGATAACTTAGTTCAGACGTTGTGGAAAATAACTGTCCGGAGTTTAGGGTGCGGTGCAGAATTTTGACTCTGCAGCATGCACATTTTGTTACGGAGAAGCAGCGGAATTTCACTGCGGATTTCACTGCAAAAATGGAAATCTGCGGCAAGTCCGCTGTGATATCCGCAACGTCTGAATTACCTGCCAAATATGCAAATGCTGCTGCAGATTCGTTGCGTAATTGCCGCGAATCTGCAGCAACATTTGCAGTGGAAAAATTCTGCCACGTCTGAACAAACATGCCCTTAAATTGGCAGGCAATCTATTAGGGCATGCCATATTGTATCTTTTCCTGGATGCCTCTGCATTGTAAAGCATAGTGTACTGTCATATTCTGCAAAAAAAAATTGTATACCAATGTACAGTATGAACGCCAGATATGGGCCCTAAAGACGATATTCTGATCTTTGTCTTGTTAATGGATCCTTACAGTTACACGTTACATTTACGCCGGTAGCTATTCATACAGAAAGCATAGAGCTTTAACACAACATGAATAGAGCCTTACCTTAGTGCTCAAGCATATTAGATTATGTTGTGAATTTACCCTGTACAGCCTTGGATAGTTTTACTTTAAAAATATTTTTTACTTGGACACAAATTCAACAATGACCAACCATCAATTTTAATTTTAACATGTTAGGTCAACGAGCAGTATGCAGACTGTATGCATCCCAACTCCAATATCTATCACCAAACCCCATCAATTTTGCCAATATCAGAGCCAATCATTCCTGAGCTACCAAAAAGAACAATAGCTCCACTGTTTAAACATCAACAACATTGTCTTTTGTTGAGAGAATAAACTTGGAGACCTCTAAACAGACAGAAAAAATCTCTGTACTTACTGTATTGCTGTAAAGTCATGTAATTAACACTAGAACGTTATCTAGTATTGCATCAATGCACAAAGTTCATCAATAATGGAGTAAATACCGATTTGTTTTCTTTCAGAAAATATGTTTAGGGGTTAACACTAACAGAAAGACTAAAACACAATAGACTAAGACACAAATAGATTTAAAAAAAACACGGCAATAAGAATATCATGTGCAAGATTATTGTGCTAGCAGAAAGTCTTTCAATACATTATTCCAGAACAATTATCTTCAAAGACAAATTTAACAAAAATACCTGAAAATAATGATCGCAATCTTCCACAAATTGTCAATGAAGAGTACTGATATGTCTTACCATTACCACCCAAGGATGTTCAAACTTTTAATTTGTCTTTACACATTGCAGAAACACAGTTTGCCCAATTATTGATCCAAATAAATATTTTTGATATTTATCACCTTTTACATCTACTCCGCTAGAATCTCATGAGGTGTCTAAAGGATCTGTGTCCACCATTTAATTAGAACATGATTATGCAGTAAAATAGTTATCATCTGAAGAATGTTTAAACCCAACCATTGAAGAAAAACAACCAATAGAAGACACATTTCTTCCTTCATTCCTTGCTTATCTTGATTTTTTTTTTTTTGCCAACTGTATTTGAGTCTGACGTTACACCTTCAAAAGCAAATTTAAATAAACAATCAACAAAGACTGAAAAGACCACCCACTAGTGTTGTTGAACCTGATGAGGCTGAAAAAACTTGTGTCATGTACAGTGATGATGACACAGAAATGACATTGGAGATCTCACCATAACAAAGATTGCGTGAAGGAGATACAATTTTAATATTTAAAAAAAAATCCTTGCTAATCCAAGTGCAAATGTCATTCATCTGTAGTGAAATACAGGAAAATCTATATGGATAGTTCTGTTTCAAGGTGAGATGTAAGAAAGGACATGTCCATCACTTATGGAAAAGTCAACACAAAGTTTTTTGAAAATACAAAATGTATTACACTTACTTCAAATGAAGAGCATTTGGAAAAACCACATTTTATAACAAAATCTCAAATAATTTTTGTCCCCTTCTACAGATCAAGAATGGCAAATAGAACAAGAGTCTGTTCCAAGTGTAGTTAAAGAAAAAACTGCGCTTATCTGACTGGCGACGGACAATCAGACCGCCCTGGATATTTCGCTAAATATTGTGTGTACACTATGATGCATGTTACAAAAAATAAAATGTGTTGATTCAGATTTGAGCAATTAGTTCTAAGGGCCTATTCACATCACCGTTCATTTCCGTTCCGGGGTTCCGTCGGAGGGTTCCGTCGGGTGAACCCCGCAACGGAAAGTGAAACTGACAGCACAGCTTCCGTTTCAGTCACCATTGATCTCAATGGTGACAGAAACATCGCTAATGCTTTCCGTTCGTCAACATTCTGGCTGGTTTCGACTACGCTATTGATTTTGTCGGAAAACCGGAAATCAGCCGGAATGGTGACGAACGGAAAGCATTAGCGATGTTCCCGTCACCATTGAGATCAATGGTGACTGAAACGGAAGCTGTGCTTCAGTTTCACTTTCCGTTGCGGGGATCACCCGACGAAACCCTCCGATGGAACCCCGGAATGGAAATGAACGGTGATGTGAACAGGCCCGAAGAATAACATCAGTTGGCCTTGAGAAGGTGGCATTTGAAAAATATTTTAAAAGTCTAATAGGCAAAGAAGTAAATATCCAGACACAAAACACCAATTTGATGTCTGGCACCATGCAAAGTTAACTGGAAATAAAAGTCTTTTTTCTTTAAAAACAAGAGATATCGATATTTTGAGCTCATGGATACACCCAAATAAAAATTATTTATGATGGAGTTCTCAGACCTGTGGGGAGGATCCGGATGTTTTACTAACAAGGTGGAAATCAGTTTTGAAATATGTAGTAAACAAACATACCTGGGATCTTTATTTTATCTTAATCAAGTTGTCTATACCTCCACCATTAACTGCAGAACAATTAGAAAATACCAAGCGGATAAAATAGGAGACCCTAGCACATGATAGATTCACCAAAATTGTTGAAAATCAAGCCTTGCTAAAGATTTGAAATTCTGTGGTAGCTAGATCACAGCTGACAGCCATCGATCACAACAGAAATTTTGGAGGAATCAAAGCAGTTGTAAAACGTACATCTGTGGGAGACCCTGTAGGAACTGTACGACATAGAGTGGAGTATTCTACGAAATGGCGGATCATCATAAGGGCATTCTGGGAGGCCGCCTTGGTCACAAATCATGGCAAAAAACGCAAATTAATTGCATTGTGTATGTCCTGCAAAAAGACCTTCAGACATAAGGTCACATGACGTAATGTTTGCAGTTCTTGTTACTGTTTAGAGATCTGCAGGTCACATGATCGCAGGTCCTAGTACAGCAGAAATACTCCATAGAGCAGACTGATATGTAATTATAAGGGAGATAGATTAGTTTAAGGGGTCTGGTGTTTGTATTTAGGGGGTTTGGTCTTGGGTCTGTATTTAGGTGTCTGGGGTCTGAACTAGTTTAGGGAGTCAGGTCTGGGGTCAATATTATTTTAGGGGGTCAGGTCTGGGGTCTGTATTTAGGGGTCTGGACCGAGGTCTGTATTTAGAGGGTCTGTTCTAAGGTCTGTATTTATTTAGGGTGCCTGTTCTGGGGTCTATATTTGTTTAGGGGGGTCTGGTCTGCGGAGTGCAATAGTTTAGAAGGTCTGGGGTCTGTACATATTCTAGAATCTGGTCTGTGGTCAGAATTTATTTTACTGAGTAAAAGGGGTTGTCAGGGCAAGTGGATGGGTCAGTATAAAAAAACAGTCTATGTCCGGACA
The DNA here is from genome assembly GCF_050947455.1 of Rhinoderma darwinii. NCBI lineage: Eukaryota > Metazoa > Chordata > Amphibia > Anura > Rhinodermatidae > Rhinoderma > Rhinoderma darwinii. The sequence continues at coordinate 394,856,144 of NC_134688.1, read as the reverse complement.
ACACTATTAATGTATGGGCCTGGGCCTTGGTGTCTGAATTTTCGTGTTTCTGTAGATGCTGGAAATGGCTGCAGAAGCGAGGGGCAAAGATGTCTCATAAGGAAATTCTACAGTCAATAGAAGTCACCATAATGGTCTGTCAGATAGAGAAGAAAAGTGTAGAGAATGACTCCGATCAGAGAAGACATCACTTGTGAGTCACTGGATTTATAGAGTTGTTGTCCCCTCTCCTGACATGTCTGTTGTAGCCCTTGTATTCCACATAAAAGTCTTTGTGTAACTAGGACTCATAGACAAATGCATGTTACCATTCCCATTGTCAAGGGGATGTTTCCCTACACAGTGTGATACTGTCAGCGATGGTTGGAGACTGTCAGTATGTAGGGACACAGCCCATTGACAAAGGGAATCATAACACCCATTTGTAAATGCTCGCACAGAACGGTGGTGTTCACTACAGACACGGCAGAGGGGTCGAGGCAGGCCCAAGTTTGGGGAACAGCCCAGGGCCTACGTTCTACTTAATCCGCTACTGATTCTAAGGGACCTAAAGCTTGAGTGGTCAAGGCAATTTATAAGCCCACGTCTCAGGAGTTTCTATTGTTCAGCATGAAAACACCACAGAATAGACATTTGAAAGACTGACACTATACACTGACATAATATTGCTCCGACCCCAAAAATGGTAAGTAATTTTTGAGGCAGTATTTGAAATTACCTGTATACTGAACTAATTACTATATCATTCTTAATGCTGATAATTGTGTAGATGTATATTTCTGCAAAACTTGTTATATTTATTGCATAAATCTATAAAAAAATTCTTGTTATACATAACATAATTTTGTTTTTGTAAAAAGTTGTTCAGTAATTTATTTTTGAAGATCATCAAAAAACAAAAGTAAGATAAATATTGAAAGAAAGAAAAAAAAACCATACATATCGTGTGAATAAATATTTAAATGAGATTTGCATAAATACAAACACATACACAACTTTTGTATAAATGTAAAATATACAAAAGCAACTTCAATAACAAAATTCAACTTTTGCAAAATCTTATATGTTAAATCACATATGAAATTATAGCATATACTGTATATAGGATATGCCATCACTTGATGATCCATGGTGGTACAATCTCTAGAACCTGATCTTGATATTAAGGGATTTGCTATAATTGTTTACCGATGTGTACCCTTTCAGGTCTTGGCTTCGCCACGATTCAACTGACAACATCTCTTCTGGAAACTGAAGCAAGGCCACACTTAATGGAATGGTTCCCTGCTGCAGTTCCATGCTGTGTCATGGCTCCTGAACCACCATTTTAAAGGGAAATCAAATGAAATACACATCGCTAAAATACAAAATGTGAGCATATATTTTGCACTATACATGTACTGCCTTTTTTATATAGGCATATTGTTTCAGAAATGTTTTATACATTTTCTCAATTATAAAAAGAGTTTTGAAATAAATAAAATAGAAAATTTGAGCCTTCATTATCCATACTGTTGGTAGTTCCAGAAGTTCAAAACCACAAAAAAGGCCATACTCACTAGGTAGGTGGGTGGGTGAAAACCCGTTCCCATCAGGACGCAGACGGGTCAAAGAATGCTGCAGAAGGAGTGTGCATTAAGTAGTGATAGCCCCTCCCACTAGTCTTGAGGGGAGTGGCGGACTAAGTGCTCAAAGGTGTGCGATAAATGAGTGTCAGTGTAGTGCTAGGGTGTGAATGGATGGTAAAAAATAAATATGTATGTATGAAAGTGTGTAATAATGTAATAAAAATAAATAAATAAATAAATAAAAGTGATGAATAGGGGTCAGTGCTGTGAATAGTACATGGGGTGTCAGTACTATGTGTAATACGTGGAGGGATAATGTGCTGGTCGTCAGGCATGGCGTATCTTGCCGAATAACAGCCTATTTGTAACGCCGCTAGTGTTAGCTAAAGCGGGCTGCTCTGCATTCCAAACCAAACGCCAGCACATCATGCCCTCCCAGCATATAAGACCCGGCTGCGTCCTGAAAAAAAGTTTAGTATACGTAGTAAGAAATATCCATGAAACATGGGGTATTAGTTGTTATTTTGGCCAAAATACGCAAAGCTCGCAACCCAACGTCAAGGGTCCCCAGTGCCTTGCGAGTCCCTAACCAGAACTTTTCGTTCCTAATTTAAAAACACAAACCGAAAAAATGGGACATAAAGATCATCAAAACCACAAAAAAGGCCATACTCACTAGGTAGGTGGGTGGGTGAAAACCCGTTCCCATCAGGACGCAGACGGGTCAAAGAATGCTGCAGAAGGAGTGTGCATTAAGTAGTGATAGCCCCTCCCACTAGTCTTGAGGGGAGTGGCGGACTAAGTGCTCAAAGGTGTGCGATAAATGAGTGTCAGTGTAGTGCTAGGGTGTGAATGGATGGTAAAAAATAAATATGTATGTATGAAAGTGTGTAATAATGTAATAAAAATAAATAAATAAATAAAAGTGATGAATAGGGGTCAGTGCTGTGAATAGTACATGGGGTGTCAGTACTATGTGTAATACGTGGAGGGATAATGTGCTGGTCGTCAGGCATGGCGTATCTTGCCGAATAACAGCCTATTTGTAACGCCGCTAGTGTTAGCTAAAGCGGGCTGCTCTGCATTCCAAACCAAACGCCAGCACATCATGCCCTCCCAGCATATAAGACCCGGCTGCGTCCTGAAAAAAAGTTTAGTATACGTAGTAAGAAATATCCATGAAACATGGGGTATTAGTTGTTATTTTGGCCAAAATACGCAAAGCTCGCAACCCAACGTCAAGGGTCCCCAGTGCCTTGCGAGTCCCTAACCAGAACTTTTCGTTCCTAATTTAAAAACACAAACCGAAAAAATGGGACATAAAGATCATCAAAACCACAAAAAAGGCCATACTCACTAGGTAGGTGGGTGGGTGAAAACCCGTTCCCATCAGGACGCAGACGGGTCAAAGAATGCTGCAGAAGGAGTGTGCATTAAGTAGTGATAGCCCCTCCCACTAGTCTTGAGGGGAGTGGCGGACTAAGTGCTCAAAGGTGTGCGATAAATGAGTGTCAGTGTAGTGCTAGGGTGTGAATGGATGGTAAAAAATAAATATGTATGTATGAAAGTGTGTAATAATGTAATAAAAATAAATAAATAAATAAATAAAAGTGATGAATAGGGGTCAGTGCTGTGAATAGTACATGGGGTGTCAGTACTATGTGTAATACGTGGAGGGATAATGTGCTGGTCGTCAGGCATGGCGTATCTTGCCGAATAACAGCCTATTTGTAACGCCGCTAGTGTTAGCTAAAGCGGGCTGCTCTGCATTCCAAACCAAACGCCAGCACATCATGCCCTCCCAGCATATAAGACCCGGCTGCGTCCTGAAAAAAAGTTTAGTATACGTAGTAAGAAATATCCATGAAACATGGGGTATTAGTTGTTATTTTGGCCAAAATACGCAAAGCTCGCAACCCAACGTCAAGGGTCCCCAGTGCCTTGCGAGTCCCTAACCAGAACTTTTCGTTCCTAATTTAAAAACACAAACCGAAAAAATGGGACATAAAGATCATCAAAACCACAAAAAAGGCCATACTCACTAGGTAGGTGGGTGGGTGAAAACCCGTTCCCATCAGGACGCAGACGGGTCAAAGAATGCTGCCGAAGGAGTGTGCATTAAGTAGTGATAGCCCCTCCCACTAGTCTTGAGGGGAGTGGCGGACTAAGTGCTCAAAGGTGTGCGATAAATGAGTGTCAGTGTAGTGCTAGGGTGTGAATGGATGGTAAAAAATAAATATGTATGTATGAAAGTGTGTAATAATGTAATAAAAATAAATAAATAAATAAATAAAAGTGATGAATAGGGGTCAGTGCTGTGAATAGTACATGGGGTGTCAGTACTATGTGTAATACGTGGAGGGATAATGTGCTGGTCGTCAGGCATGGCGTATCTTGCCGAATAACAGCCTATTTGTAACGCCGCTAGTGTTAGCTAAAGCGGGCTGCTCTGCATTCCAAACCAAACGCCAGCACATCATGCCCTCCCAGCATATAAGACCCGGCTGCGTCCTGAAAAAAAGTTTAGTATACGTAGTAAGAAATATCCATGAAACATGGGGTATTAGTTGTTATTTTGGCCAAAATACGCAAAGCTCGCAACCCAACGTCAAGGGTCCCCAGTGCCTTGCGAGTCCCTAACCAGAACTTTTCGTTCCTAATTTAAAAACACAAACCGAAAAAATGGGACATAAAGATCATCAAAACCACAAAAAAGGCCATACTCACTAGGTAGGTGGGTGGGTGAAAACCCGTTCCCATCAGGACGCAGACGGGTCAAAGAATGCTGCAGAAGGAGTGTGCATTAAGTAGTGATAGCCCCTCCCACTAGTCTTGAGGGGAGTGGCGGACTAAGTGCTCAAAGGTGTGCGATAAATGAGTGTCAGTGTAGTGCTAGGGTGTGAATGGATGGTAAAAAATAAATATGTATGTATGAAAGTGTGTAATAATGTAATAAAAATAAATAAATAAATAAATAAAAGTGATGAATAGGGGTCAGTGCTGTGAATAGTACATGGGGTGTCAGTACTATGTGTAATACGTGGAGGGATAATGTGCTGGTCGTCAGGCATGGCGTATCTTGCCGAATAACAGCCTATTTGTAACGCCGCTAGTGTTAGCTAAAGCGGGCTGCTCTGCATTCCAAACCAAACGCCAGCACATCATGCCCTCCCAGCATATAAGACCCGGCTGCGTCCTGAAAAAAAGTTTAGTATACGTAGTAAGAAATATCCATGAAACATGGGGTATTAGTTGTTATTTTGGCCAAAATACGCAAAGCTCGCAACCCAACGTCAAGGGTCCCCAGTGCCTTGCGAGTCCCTAACCAGAACTTTTCGTTCCTAATTTAAAAACACAAACCGAAAAAATGGGACATAAAGATCATCAAAACCACAAAAAAGGCCATACTCACTAGGTAGGTGGGTGGGTGAAAACCCGTTCCCATCAGGACGCAGACGGGTCAAAGAATGCTGCAGAAGGAGTGTGCATTAAGTAGTGATAGCCCCTCCCACTAGTCTTGAGGGGAGTGGCGGACTAAGTGCTCAAAGGTGTGCGATAAATGAGTGTCAGTGTAGTGCTAGGGTGTGAATGGATGGTAAAAAATAAATATGTATGTATGAAAGTGTGTAATAATGTAATAAAAATAAATAAATAAATAAATAAAAGTGATGAATAGGGGTCAGTGCTGTGAATAGTACATGGGGTGTCAGTACTATGTGTAATACGTGGAGGGATAATGTGCTGGTCGTCAGGCATGGCGTATCTTGCCGAATAACAGCCTATTTGTAACGCCGCTAGTGTTAGCTAAAGCGGGCTGCTCTGCATTCCAAACCAAACGCCAGCACATCATGCCCTCCCAGCATATAAGACCCGGCTGCGTCCTGAAAAAAAGTTTAGTATACGTAGTAAGAAATATCCATGAAACATGGGGTATTAGTTGTTATTTTGGCCAAAATACGCAAAGCTCGCAACCCAACGTCAAGGGTCCCCAGTGCCTTGCGAGTCCCTAACCAGAACTTTTCGTTCCTAATTTAAAAACACAAACCGAAAAAATGGGACATAAAGATCATCAAAACCACAAAAAAGGCCATACTCACTAGGTAGGTGGGTGGGTGAAAACCCGTTCCCATCAGGACGCAGACGGGTCAAAGAATGCTGCAGAAGGAGTGTGCATTAAGTAGTGATAGCCCCTCCCACTAGTCTTGAGGGGAGTGGCGGACTAAGTGCTCAAAGGTGTGCGATAAATGAGTGTCAGTGTAGTGCTAGGGTGTGAATGGATGGTAAAAAATAAATATGTATGTATGAAAGTGTGTAATAATGTAATAAAAATAAATAAATAAATAAATAAAAGTGATGAATAGGGGTCAGTGCTGTGAATAGTACATGGGGTGTCAGTACTATGTGTAATACGTGGAGGGATAATGTGCTGGTCGTCAGGCATGGCGTATCTTGCCGAATAACAGCCTATTTGTAACGCCGCTAGTGTTAGCTAAAGCGGGCTGCTCTGCATTCCAAACCAAACGCCAGCACATCATGCCCTCCCAGCATATAAGACCCGGCTGCGTCCTGAAAAAAAGTTTAGTATACGTAGTAAGAAATATCCATGAAACATGGGGTATTAGTTGTTATTTTGGCCAAAATACGCAAAGCTCGCAACCCAACGTCAAGGGTCCCCAGTGCCTTGCGAGTCCCTAACCAGAACTTTTCGTTCCTAATTTAAAAACACAAACCGAAAAAATGGGACATAAAGATCATCAAAACCACAAAAAAGGCCATACTCACTAGGTAGGTGGGTGGGTGAAAACCCGTTCCCATCAGGACGCAGACGGGTCAAAGAATGCTGCAGAAGGAGTGTGCATTAAGTAGTGATAGCCCCTCCCACTAGTCTTGAGGGGAGTGGCGGACTAAGTGCTCAAAGGTGTGCGATAAATGAGTGTCAGTGTAGTGCTAGGGTGTGAATGGATGGTAAAAAATAAATATGTATGTATGAAAGTGTGTAATAATGTAATAAAAATAAATAAATAAATAAATAAAAGTGATGAATAGGGGTCAGTGCTGTGAATAGTACATGGGGTGTCAGTACTATGTGTAATACGTGGAGGGATAATGTGCTGGTCGTCAGGCATGGCGTATCTTGCCGAATAACAGCCTATTTGTAACGCCGCTAGTGTTAGCTAAAGCGGGCTGCTCTGCATTCCAAACCAAACGCCAGCACATCATGCCCTCCCAGCATATAAGACCCGGCTGCGTCCTGAAAAAAAGTTTAGTATACGTAGTAAGAAATATCCATGAAACATGGGGTATTAGTTGTTATTTTGGCCAAAATACGCAAAGCTCGCAACCCAACGTCAAGGGTCCCCAGTGCCTTGCGAGTCCCTAACCAGAACTTTTCGTTCCTAATTTAAAAACACAAACCGAAAAAATGGGACATAAAGATCATCAAAACCACAAAAAAGGCCATACTCACTAGGTAGGTGGGTGGGTGAAAACCCGTTCCCATCAGGACGCAGACGGGTCAAAGAATGCTGCAGAAGGAGTGTGCATTAAGTAGTGATAGCCCCTCCCACTAGTCTTGAGGGGAGTGGCGGACTAAGTGCTCAAAGGTGTGCGATAAATGAGTGTCAGTGTAGTGCTAGGGTGTGAATGGATGGTAAAAAATAAATATGTATGTATGAAAGTGTGTAATAATGTAATAAAAATAAATAAATAAATAAATAAAAGTGATGAATAGGGGTCAGTGCTGTGAATAGTACATGGGGTGTCAGTACTATGTGTAATACGTGGAGGGATAATGTGCTGGTCGTCAGGCATGGCGTATCTTGCCGAATAACAGCCTATTTGTAACGCCGCTAGTGTTAGCTAAAGCGGGCTGCTCTGCATTCCAAACCAAACGCCAGCACATCATGCCCTCCCAGCATATAAGACCCGGCTGCGTCCTGAAAAAAAGTTTAGTATACGTAGTAAGAAATATCCATGAAACATGGGGTATTAGTTGTTATTTTGGCCAAAATACGCAAAGCTCGCAACCCAACGTCAAGGGTCCCCAGTGCCTTGCGAGTCCCTAACCAGAACTTTTCGTTCCTAATTTAAAAACACAAACCGAAAAAATGGGACATAAAGATCATCAAAACCACAAAAAAGGCCATACTCACTAGGTAGGTGGGTGGGTGAAAACCCGTTCCCATCAGGACGCAGACGGGTCAAAGAATGCTGCAGAAGGAGTGTGCATTAAGTAGTGATAGCCCCTCCCACTAGTCTTGAGGGGAGTGGCGGACTAAGTGCTCAAAGGTGTGCGATAAATGAGTGTCAGTGTAGTGCTAGGGTGTGAATGGATGGTAAAAAATAAATATGTATGTATGAAAGTGTGTAATAATGTAATAAAAATAAATAAATAAATAAATAAAAGTGATGAATAGGGGTCAGTGCTGTGAATAGTACATGGGGTGTCAGTACTATGTGTAATACGTGGAGGGATAATGTGCTGGTCGTCAGGCATGGCGTATCTTGCCGAATAACAGCCTATTTGTAACGCCGCTAGTGTTAGCTAAAGCGGGCTGCTCTGCATTCCAAACCAAACGCCAGCACATCATGCCCTCCCAGCATATAAGACCCGGCTGCGTCCTGAAAAAAAGTTTAGTATACGTAGTAAGAAATATCCATGAAACATGGGGTATTAGTTGTTATTTTGGCCAAAATACGCAAAGCTCGCAACCCAACGTCAAGGGTCCCCAGTGCCTTGCGAGTCCCTAACCAGAACTTTTCGTTCCTAATTTAAAAACACAAACCGAAAAAATGGGACATAAAGATCATCAAAACCACAAAAAAGGCCATACTCACTAGGTAGGTGGGTGGGTGAAAACCCGTTCCCATCAGGACGCAGACGGGTCAAAGAATGCTGCATTTATTTATTTATTTATTTTTATTACATTATTACACACTTTCATACATACATATTTATTTTTTACCATCCATTCACACCCTAGCACTACACTGACACTCATTTATCGCACACCTTTGAGCACTTAGTCCGCCACTCCCCTCAAGACTAGTGGGAGGGGCTATCACTACTTAATGCACACTCCTTCTGCAGCATTCTTTGACCCGTCTGCGTCCTGATGGGAACGGGTTTTCACCCACCCACCTACCTAGTGAGTATGGCCTTTTTTGTGGTTTTGATGATCTTTATGTCCCATTTTTTCTGTTTGTGTTTTTAAATTAGGAACGCAAAGTTCTGGTTAGGGACTCGCAAGGCACTGGGGACCCTTGACGTTGGGTTGCGAGCTTTGCGTATTTTGGCCAAAATAACAACTAATACCCCATGTTTCATGGATATTTCCTACTACGTATACTACACTTTTTTTCAGGACGCAGCCGGGTCTTATATGCTGGGAGGGCATGATGTGCTGGCGTTTGGTTTGGAATGCAGAGCAGCCCGCTTTAGCTAACACTAGCGGCGTTACAAATAGGCTGTTATTCGGCAAGATACGCCATGCCTGACGACCAGCACATTATCCCTCCACGTATTACACATAGTACTGACACCCCATGTACTATTCACAGCACTGACCCCTATTTATCACATTTATTTATTTATTTATTTTTATTACATTATTACACACTTTCATACATACATATTTATTTTTTACCATCCATTCACACCCTAGCACTACACTGACACTCATTTATCGCACACCTTTGAGCACTTAGTCCGCCACTCCCCTCAAGACTAGTGGGAGGGGCTATCACTACTTAATGCACACTCCTTCTGCAGCATTCTTTGACCCGTCTGCGTCCTGATGGGAACGGGTTTTCACCCACCCACCTACCTAGTGAGTATGGCCTTTTTTGTGGTTTTGATGATCTTTATGTCCCATTTTTTCTGTTTGTGTTTTTAAATTAGGAACGAAAAGTTCTGGTTAGGGACTCGCAAGGCACTGGGGACCCTTGACGTTGGGTTGCGAGCTTTGCGTATTTTGGCCAAAATAACAACTAATACCCCATGTTTCATGGATATTTCCTACTACGTATACTACACTTTTTTTCAGGACGCAGCCGGGTCTTATATGCTGGGAGGGCATGATGTGCTGGCGTTTGGTTTGGAATGCAGAGCAGCCCGCTTTAGCTAACACTAGCGGCGTTACAAATAGGCTGTTATTCGGCAAGATACGCCATGCCTGACGACCAGCACATTATCCCTCCACGTATTACACATAGTACTGACACCCCATGTACTATTCACAGCACTGACCCCTATTCATCACTTTTATTTATTTATTTATTTATTTTTATTACATTATTACACACTTTCATACATACATATTTATTTTTTACCATCCATTCACACCCTAGCACTACACTGACACTCATTTATCGCACACCTTTGAGCACTTAGTCCGCCACTCCCCTCAAGACTAGTGGGAGGGGCTATCACTACTTAATGCACACTCCTTCTGCAGCATTCTTTGACCCGTCTGCGTCCTGATGGGAACGGGTTTTCACCCACCCACCTACCTAGTGAGTATGGCCTTTTTTGTGGTTTTGATGATCTTTATGTCCCATTTTTTCGGTTTGTAGTTCCAGAAGTTGCACCCCTGTAACAATAATAACGTTATAGAATGTCATAATAATAACTTCATAAATATACCTTTAAACAGTAGCATACATTTTTTTAATTCTATGAATATGTAACAGTTTCTCTACAGATTATTAAGTGATGACATCTATTTCACTCAGAACTTGAACTAATTTTGAATTTCGGCTGATGAATACCCAACGTACCAATTGATTGGGATTTATTTGTGTTTTATTTAAAAAATAAGTACGCTTCATCTCTAGCTATCCTAAGAAATAAATTATTTTTCTCAATCTTATTGTATATTGACAAAAGACAGATGTGTTATATATTAATGTGTATAAGTATGGAAAATATTGTATTAAATCTTATTGACAAGCACCATCGGATAGATGGAATAGTGAAATTTTTTCTTGCCAATAAAAATGTGTTATGTGTAAATTTGACAATAGAGGAATTTTTTGACCTAATGAGCAGCATTTAAAGACAATCAATGTATTTTTATGAGAAAAACCATTAGAACAATCAACATTTTTATTTACTAGAATAGTTTATAAAAGTTAATAGAAATTTTTATGTTTCTAATATTTGTTCTACTTTTCAAGAAATAGTTTGTCAAAGATGTATTTATGTGAGGGTTGAGTTTGTACGACTATTATTTTAAGCATGATCGGATAACACTGTTGGTGTATTATTTATGAATACTGCAATAGTATAGGTCTTACATAGGCAAATGCCCACATTCAATTAACCTAGGCAAAAATAGTCCACTTTTGTCCTCCTTAAAGGGGTTATCCCATAATCATTATTTATTACCTATCCACAGGATAGGTGTAGTGCCGACGGCCGCTGACAACTGGCATGTCCCCTCCCCGCGGCCGTCAGCTTAGCTATACTCACTTCTGGCAATGCCGGCGCGTCCTGCTTTCTGCTCCCAGCTCCTGTAGGGTGCGTGCACGCTTTGGTGGTCTCTTAAATGGCTAGTGCTTGCTTCAATAAAAGTTTCCCCAGTCTATCCCTGTACACCCTGGGCTAAATAGTTTGACCTGCCCTCTGCCCGGTGCTTGAGCAATGTTGTGTCTTTCCAGTGTTTTTCCTGCAAATTGTTCCTAGCAGTATCCTGTATCCCGTATCCTGAATCCTGTATCCAATATCTGTGTCCGGTGCCCATACTAAGTCAATTGTTCGTGACGATTTCACCATCTGTGTCCAGTGACCGTGCCAAGTCGAGTGTCCGAGACGACTGCGCTACTCCTGTCCGGTGTCCTAGGCAAGTCAAGTTTCCGAGACGACGGCACTACTTCTCCCTGGAGTCCTAGCCAAGTCCAGTGTCCGAATCAGCGTCTGACTGTCATAGACTTTGTTGATCAGCAGCTGCTCCGTTATGGCAGAGTGGCTCAGCGGGTCCAAATACCTGCCCTGCGTCGGACTAGCCCACCGGAGGACCAGGACGCAGAAACAATTGAATAGTATAGGCTGCAGCCCACGTTAGGCCTGCAGCCTTTAAGACGATAGGACGGAGTCCCTGCACAGGCAATGACGTCATTGCATCACGCTGGCCTACGGAAGGGTCCCATTCTGAGACTAAGCGTCTGTCACAGGAACGGGGGTTAGGTAAGCACAATTTTTTTGGAAAGGACTAGATGTGTAGCGCTTTATACAAGGGGGGTGTGTGGCACTCTCTACTTGGGGGGTTGTGTGGCACTATCTACTTGGGGGCTGTGTGGCACTATACAGGGTGAGGGCTGTGTGGCACTATACAGTGGGGAGGGCTGTGTGGTGCTATCTACTAGGGGGCTGTGTGACGCTATCTACTAGGGGGCTGTGTGGCACTATATACAAGGGGGTGTGGAACTATACAGGGGGAGGGCTGTGTGGCACTATACAGGGGAGGGCTGTGTGGTTCTAGCTACTAGGGGGCTGTGTGATGCAATCTACTAGGGGGCTGTGTGGCACTATATACAAGGGGTGTGTGGCACTATCTACTACGGGGTCTGGGTGGCGCTATCTACTCGGGGGCTGTGTGGCGCTATCTACTTGGTGGGCTGTGTGGAACTATACAGGGGGAAGGCTTTGTGGCACTACCTACTGGGGGGCTGTGTGGCACTATACAGAGGAAGGGCTATGTGGCACTATCTACTAGGGTGGGGCTGTGTGGCACTAAACAGGGAGAAGGCTGTGTGGCACTCTCTACTAAGGTGGGGCTGTATGGCACTATACAGCGGCATGGCTGTGTAGCACTATATACAAGGTGGGTTTGGCACTATCTACTAGGGGGGCTGGGTGACGCTATCTACTTTGGGGGCTGTGTGGCGCTATCTACTTTGGGGGCTGTGTGGAGCTATCTACTAGGGGGGCTGTGGCGATATCTACTAGGGGGCTGTATGGAACCATACAGGGGAGGGCTGTGTGGCATTTTATACTGGGGGCTGTGTGACACTATACAGAGGGAGAGCTGTGTGGCACTATCTAATAGGGTGGGGCTGTGTGACACTATACAGAGAGAAGGCTGTGTGAAACTATCTACTAGGGTGGGGCTGTGTGGCACTATACAGGGGGAGAGCTGTGTGGCGCTATCTACTAGGGAGGGCTGTGTGGCACTATACAGGGCGAGGGCTGTGTGGCACTATCTACAGGGGGCTATGTGGCAATATACAGTGGGAGTACTGTGTGGCACTATCTACTAGGGGGGCTGTGTGTGGCACTATCTACAAGATGGGGGCTGTGTGTAGCACTATCTACAAGAGGGCGGCTGTGTGTGGCACTATCTACAATAGGTGGGCTGTGTGTGGCACAATCTACATCTGGTGAGGTTTTTGTAGAGGATGGGGTGGTGCTAAAAAAGCGAGAAGCTAAAGATGTTTGTGTTGCTAATTCTGCAGAGAAGATTCGTAGTCCAGAGAAAGCACAGGGCAATCCGGGCCGGATGAATAAGAAAAGAAAAAGTGAGCGACTGAGAAGATGTCACCGGTGATTCCCTGCATTTCACTCTATTGTATTAATGGACTTTTCCCCTCTTAGATATTTATGGCATAGTTAGAGGAAATGCCAAAAACATCTGATAGATACGGATCCTTCACATCTGGCAGCAAACAAAGTCTGCAATCCTGCAGGCAGTGGATTGCTTTAAGAAATATGCCGATAGGAAAAGAAGAATTCCTCCTCAGTTTCCTCCAGAAGTCAAAGTCCGGTTGTCTTAAAAAAATATTCATCTGAAGATCCACTCCTAAAAATTTGCTGCCAGATTTCTTGGTACTTTTGAAGTCCTACAACAGATTAACCCTGCGTTTTATAAGCTACCTCCTACTCTCAAAATCCCCAACTTGTTTCATGTGTCCCTCCTGAAGCCTGTGGTCCTGAACCGATACAGCAAATCCCCCGGCTCTGCAATGTCTCCCAGTGGTGCTTTAGATGTCTTTGAGGTACAGATGTAGCCGTCTTTATCTTGACTTTTAACGCATTAATTACACACTGGCAAGATCTCTTATCTTTACCTTTTCAATGACTTTTCAATGGCTTTTGTTGTGTGATATCATGCTGTAGCAAGTTATCAGAGTCAAGGTAAAGATGGCTACATCCATAAAGGAGATCCAAGACTACAAGAAGGTAGGAGGGAAGCACCTTCTACCTGGTGGACTGGAAGGGGTTAGGTCCTGAGGAGAGGTTGTGGGAACCTGAATAGAATATTGATGCCGCTGTGCTCATCAAAAGATTCCTCCTACGCTCTGGTCCTAAGAAGAGGGGGCGTTTAGGGGGGTACTGTAGTGCTGACTGCCGCTGACCTCCGGCATCTCCCCTAAGCCGGCAGCTGTTAGCTTAGCTGTACTTACTGCCGGCATCTCCGTCCTCCTCCCCAGGGACGCTGGCGCGTTCTGCTTACTGTTCCTAGCTCCAATTAAAGTTTACTCAGCCTATCGCTATACACCCTGAGCTATATAGTTTGACCTGCCCTCTGCCCCCACGCTTGAGCAATGTTGTGTCTTCCCAGTGTTTGTCTTGCAAATGGTTCCTAGCTGAATCCTGTATCCTGTATCCTGAATCCCTTATTCTTTATCCAGTATCTGTGTCCGGTGCCCGTGCCAAGTCAAGTGTCCGTGACGACTTCACCATCTGTCTCCGGTGCCCATGCCAAGTCGAGTGTCCAAGATGACTGCACTACTACTGTCCGGTGTCCTAGTCAAGTCCAGTGTCCAAGACGACTGCATTAATCCTGTCCGGTGTCCTAGCCAAGTCAAGTGTCTGAGATGACTGCACTACTCCTGTCCGGTGTCCTGGCCAAGTTCCATTGTCCTGCACAAGCCTGCTTCCTCTGATTTGCTAGTGCAAACCCACCTCTGACTATCAGGTACTTTCACCTCACTGTCTGCCATAGACTGTGTTGATCAGCAGGTGCTCAGTTACGGTAGAGTGGCCCAGTGGGTCCACATAGCTGCCAGTCGTTACAATAGGTGATAAATATCTGATCGGTGGGGTCCATCCACTGAGAACCCCACCGACCACAAGAACGGGCTTACCTTTCCATTCCTGGAGCAGTAGTGCGCATGGTCAAGTGTTATCTTTGGCAGCCCCATAGAAATAAACAAGGTAAGCGCATTATCGTAATCGGTGGGAGTCCTAGCGGTTGGATCTCCACTGATTAGATACTCAACAGCTATCCTGTGGATAGGTGATAATTATTGATTATAGGATAAAAAAACCTTAAATAGTGATAAGCACCTGCATTCCTTTTTATTATTATTATGTAAAAAAAACAACACACATCAGTACTAAATAGAAAGCGCTGCCGACTCTGCTTACAAATACAGTGGGCAAACCATAACTATAAGAAAAAAATAACTGAGCAATACATAATCTAAAAATGACACTTTATTGTTATAGTGTGGCATACATTTTAGGGATAAGTAGGAGGAACACCTTGGTTAATACTCCACAAGTATATCTCCAACCTAATCCTAGCATGATTTTAGCAGAGACTAAGTCAGAGAAGTAGCAATAAAAAAAAAACAGCTAATTTATAAAAACATCAAATCTAATTACTTACCTGTTAGCATTTTGATCAAATTGTCTCTGTACCATACTTGTGGAAAACATAAGTAGATGCAATAAATGGTCTCTATCAGTAATCAGCTGTTGGAAATCCTGGTGCCGCAATGTCTTTCTTTAAGAAAATGTTCCATAGATTGATATTCGATGCAGCACTAGCTTTCCTCTAAAGTTGACAATTTGCTTCCAATTACAGCATAGATACCAATTTTTATTCAGCAGTCTTTCTTCGGTATCCGAATCGGTTGAGATCGAATTTCATTGAGTCCCTACTGTGCATCATTTTGGAAACACTGTGGATCTAATCTATTATCAGCATAAATTCTTTCTCTCAAACGTTGCAGTTAGGATTGGAAAACATAAAAAAAAAAAGCTGGTGTTTAGTATTGTACTTGTAAAATGATGTTTTAAAAGTCATTTTCTATATATAAACTCGGTTTGGTAAGTAGCTTCTAGATGGTCTTCTTTACTCCATTTCCTTTCCATAGAATTCTATAAAAATGAAACAGAAAAATGTATTCAAAAATTTTTCTTTACAACAATGTGTCCCAGGTAAATAATTACCCTATCGTGTAGGAGGTCCATAAGGCATATATAAGAGGTATTTTCATCTCCCTAAGTTCCAGACTTAAGAAAGGGAGATACTAAAAAAAGAAACTTAGGTACGATAGAAAAAAGTTGGCACCACTTGTTGTTTCTATAGTACGGAACAGATGATAGATGCAAATGAGGGCAGGATGTCCTAGTCAAACAAACTTCGGGCGGTGCTCAGCATAGAGAAAGACAGCCTTGCAATATCATGTAGGTAAGGAAAATGAAAATGCGGCACTCACCCGTTTGTTTTTCTTCTAGACCAGGTCAGAAGAAGCGTTATCTCCAACGCTATCTCCAACGCGAAACAGGCTGTAACCTGCAACTTGCTGTCTTCCCTTTAACGCTTTTATCTTATATTATAAGATGTTACAATAAAGTCTAGAAGAAAAACAAATGGGTGAGTGTCGCATTTTCATTTTCCTTGCCTACATAAAAAAAGAAACTCCTTATTGCACCTTGCATTACAGCCCTTGAAAAATTACAAAGAAATAGCAATAACCAAGAAGAACTGGCAGTGCTCCATAACAAGCTTTAAGGGGTTGTCCAGTCCCTAAAAATGCATGGACTATCCTCAGGATAGGCCATCAATATCTGATCAGTCGGGGTTGAACACAGCACTCACTTGCGGCGGCGGTTCACAGTTTCACAGCCTTCTCCCATTTACTTCAATGGGATATAGTACTGTGAACCACTACAAGTGTGT
Source organism: Rhinoderma darwinii (assembly GCF_050947455.1). NCBI lineage: Eukaryota > Metazoa > Chordata > Amphibia > Anura > Rhinodermatidae > Rhinoderma > Rhinoderma darwinii. The sequence continues at coordinate 394,839,664 of NC_134688.1, read as the reverse complement.
CGGAAATTCATAGTGTGAGCAGTATGTGTGATGAAGGGGAAACAGCTGGGTGTCGACGGGTGTCCTAGGAATCGGACCATAGGCCATACATTTTTAGAGACTGGACAACCCCTTTAAAGATATCTTGAACGCTAAATTTGGCAAATTATATGTGTTTTATAAGCACAAAATATATGTACATGGGGACAAGGGATGTAAACTTATGACGGCCTTAACACAGAAACATAAAGACCAATCTTATAATAAATTAATGAAAAATTAGGCCGGTCTCCTGTTACATGAAAGCAGATATTTCCAATGAATTCCAGGTATACTACGCCAATCGGTACAGTCATAATCAAAGGGAGTCTCAAATTAAGACTTTTTTTTAGAATCATTGAACCTAGTTCTAGCCTTAACTGAAGGGGAAAAAATCAACTCTATCTGCACAAAATGTTAACGAAATGTTGACCAGTTTCACTTTAGGTAAAAGTCCAGGGCCAGATGGGCTCATAGTGGGCTACTATAAAAATGTCAAAAAATTATATTGCCTCAGATAACCACACTTTTAAATGAGCTCCCTTTAATCTACTCCTCTCTCCCTAAACAAACACTTGAGATGAAAATCACGATTCTGCCCAAAGAGAGAAATGTCCCGAATATTGTACTTGCTATAGGCCTATATCTTTGCTTAATGTAGATGTGAAGATTTAGCCAAATTCCTGGCTCAACGAATAAAAACACTTTTAGCCATCTTAATTTACCCTGGGCAAGGAGGTTTTGTCTAAAGCAGGGAGGGGAAGAAGAATACCCACAGATTGATTAGTGCAATCGATTTTGCGAGATACTCACACCGTTCTAGGGACGGATGCAGGGAAAGCTTTGAATCTGGTTGACTGGCTGTACATGAGACATCTTCTTAAGAGAATGCCGCTTTCCTATTCATTGAAGCTGTCTTCTGCCTTTATTCGCAACTAAGTGCAAGGATATAAGTGAATGGATGACTTTCTTTGAGTTTCAATATTCACAACGGTCAAGTTCAACAAACGCTCCAATTTCAAAATAAATTAGCAAATCTGAAGCTTTAAAAATTTCAACTCCTACAACAGTAGTTATTAGAGTCACAGATATTGAGTCTCCTACATGGCCTTCAAAGTCTATAATATACTTAGGAGTAAAAATCCCCACCCACTCTCCATCTCTATATAGTGAGAACTATTTACCATTGATTAAAATGGTTCAAAGTCTATTACAGGATTATGACTTACCTAATATCTTATGGATGGATTCGATGAATTTACTTAAGACATGTGTGCTACCAGTAATTCTGTACACTATGCAAATAATACCTATATCCTTGCCTAAGTCCTTATTTTTAGTCCATTGATAGACCATTTTCCAAATTTCTTTGGAAAAAAGGAAAACCCCATCATGTCCACTGGCTACTAATTAAAAACAAAACTAAATGGTGGACTATGATCATATGGAATACTATTATAAGTCTATTCAGTTGACTAGATGGTTAGGCCAAATTCATCCTATAAATGTATCACCTGAAATACAAATACAAAAGTTTTGTATTAGGGAAGTATTTTCCTAAAGCACTTTGCATAAAAACCTAAAAAGTCAAATCTGGAGCCTGTCACCTGTACACTGATTAAAACCACCGTTAAGCTCTGTTATAACATTAACAAACAAGGTACATTCGTGCACATTTTAATGCCGGCTAGTCTCATTTCTCATATTGCACTAGATAAAACCCAGCCTTCGGGAACAACAGATTTTTGGGATCTTCAAAAAGCTGTATAATTAAGTGACTAGTTGGTGAATAATAAAATGCCTACTCTATCTGAGCTCAAAAACAAGTTTAAAATTCCAGACTTATCCACATTATCTTCAATTCACTTCCGTTGGGCATACATGTTTGGAAAAAAATATTGGTTTCTATAGAGGGTTAACATGGTTTTAATAATTGTTCCTACACAATTTCCCAAAACCTAAAATGTTAACAAGATTTTATGACAAGCCTTCTTATCTTGCATCTTAATAGAAAAAGACTTAAGGTTATCACTATCAAAAGAAGAATGCAGAAACATGCTATGAAACTCTCATTGTTTTTCCAGGTGTGTGAAACCACTACAAACTTTTATCTCGTTGGTACAAAACACCAGCATTTGTTTTCTCATATGGTTTATTAACCTCCAAACTGTGTTGGCATTGCTTAAAAGATGCTAGCTTTCTATCCCACATTTGGTGGCATTGTCTCTTATTTAAATCTTTTTGGACTGATATGAAACAACAGAATGTAGTGTCAACGGCTGCGGACCATTGGGAAAACTCACCCCCCGATGGCCGCAGCCATGGATCTGTGAGCGCTGGCCCGCATCTCCTCCCCAGGAGACGCCAACTCTCACTTCCTCTCTGTTCTGCTGTGTCCCGTATGGTGCTCGCACGCTCGTGCCCGGCCTTAAAACGGCCAGCGCACATGAAAATAATCAATTAACCCATGATCACCCTGGACTATAAAAAGGGCTCTGCCCTTTCACTCATTGCCTGAGCGTTGTTGTGTTTACCCATGTTAGTCTTGCAAATGGTCCCTTAGTGTTACCCTGTTCCCAGTGTTCCTGTACCTGCTGTCTGTATGCTCTATCCCGTGCTACCGTTGTTCCTGCGCCTTAGAAATTTGGAGTCGTGTTGTGCCATCGGTCACGCCTGCTGTGTTACACCACGCTGGTGTCTGCTGCCAAGGTCCTATCTGAGTCTAGCCATTTCTACTAGGCAGACAAAAAATGGACAGAGGCAGCACTTCCAAAAAGTATAAGCAATTTATTCACCCGTGCGACGTTTCAGTCCAGCAGGACCTTTCTCAAGCGTGCTTTAGAAAGGTCCTGCTGGACTGAAACGTCGCACGGGTGAATAAATTGCTGATACTTTTTGGAAGTGCTGCCTCTGTCCATTTTTTGTCTGCCTGATATTGAGGACCGTGGACCAGGTCCAATTGAGGCGTGCACCCAATTGCAGTCCAGTGCTGTGGAATCTAATTTTTTTGTAGCTATTACTACTGTCTGAACTGCTACAAGTACCCTTGTGCTTGGACTATATAGACATTGACTTGGTACACAGTTTGGCCAGCTGCTATCCCGCTTCGGCGGTATGGCCCATTGGGTCCACATACCCTAAGTTCGTGATGCAGATTAAGCTCCTCTGTAAAGCAAACATCCACCATTCAGATACTATAGCCTTTGCTAGGAGCTCTACTGTTTATAACCTGACTACCCACCTAATTTCTCCAGCTAAAACACTGGTTCACCTAATATGGATGCAAACCACCCCACCATCACTCCAAATGTGGTATTGTGGAAAGAGTAAGCCAAATTTAAGGATGTAAGGACTATCTAGCTGTAAATTGAAGTCACACATTTAAGATAATGATGTCCCCGCAGCTTAGACACATTGATTCAAATAGAACAAAATCAAATTAACCATAGGACCTTTGATACGAATATTATACCAGGCTTTTCTCGCTATTAATCCAGTATTAAGGGTTTTCCCCTTTTTGAGTGCAACACTCTTCTCAAGGTAATGCTCCATTTGACAAAGAAAGGACAATATGCAGGAATATATTGCTTATTGAACCATTCAGTTATGTTAGATATTTGACATTGATAGCTACTACTTGCTATAATTGCTATTATATTGGACAGGGTAGCCTACCTTCACCGATACAAAAATGACATGACTAAAGAGTACAGTATTAAATGATGTCAGCTCCTTTCCAGGTAATATTTTACCGAGCTATTTTCCACCTCTAATTCTTCTAAATGAAGTCCAACAATTTCCTCCTCTTAGAAAAGTTGTTCATCAGACAAAACAAAAATAAATACAAAAACAAATAAAAAGTAATAGTAATAGGAAATTGGTCGTAGGTGTGGGGTATAGACCAATGTAAAATGTATGCTGTAGCATATACTATAGAATACGTGCTATGTATCGGAAATTTATATCACATCAATTCGGAGGGGGGTGTATCAGAATGAGGTGAGGTGCAGGAAAGTTGGGAAGGCTAGTTAACTGTGATTGAAATTCCGTCTTGGTTGCCGGATTTTGATAAAAAGGACTTTATTTTTATTCTCCCAACTAGCCGACTCCTTCATCCTACACAATTGCTGAACTTTTTCTTTCCATGGAACGGGTTCCGTACATAGTAACAGGGGGGAGATCTAGATTTTTTTGTAGAATATGTTGTATTTATAGCAAGTTTATTATCATTCCAGAAGGGCTGTATTTGGGGGCAATACCACCATATGTAAGTGATGGAGCCTCTGTCTCGCTTAACCAATTACTCCTCTATGAAAATAGCAATTCAGAAGTTTGATATCATCTAGTAGCGAACTTGTATGGATCTTCCTGTATATGAAAACATCTGGTAAATCCGTGTGTGCGAGACAATAAGCAGTAAACTTAGTGAATGAAATATTTAGCTCTTTCTCCAAAGCATTTAGAAACTTAGGTTTTTCAACTGAAAAGTTCAATAAAAGACCTCTGCAGAGTTTGGAGCACAGTTTCTGTTGGAGTTAGGGAAAACTCAGATAGTTTTCTAACCAAATAGTATCCCTCCTCTTGAGTTTCAATTCTGGTATTCATTTTTTACAGGTACAGTTAAAATCTATGGCTTCAGATTTGTGGGTTTAGGTAGGCCTAAGGATTGGTACAAAGAAGGTAGATCAGTGTTTTCTTTATCATTAAGCAGTGTTGCCAGTGGGGTGTTAGTTAACAGTTTCTAGTGAGCTCGGGTAGGAATTAATTTGTCCTTTGGGACTGCAAAGTTGTGCGATAAGTGGCTGGTGAGATCAAATTTAGTTCCTTTTCGGTTTGCAGCAGTTTGTAAAATACTTTAGTAGCACCCCTTGTGAAGCTACTTTTGTGGTGTGGTCAGGGTTGGGCGATAATTGGACCCCTTAAAAATGTAATAGAGGTAAAGGGTCATTTTAGGGGGAGTTCCATTTAAGTTCTTTAGACATTAATATTTAGGGCTTCAGATTTGCCATTGTTTATATTAGAGTTCGAGATTATTTCAGAGTACGAAGCTTTGCAACACTTTCGGGAGAGATTTATTCGACTTTGTGTGTAATAGGAAAAAATCATCAGCGAAAGTGGCAGTTTAATTAACAAAATTCCCAACTTCAACGCCGTTTATTTCAGGGTCCTGACTAATTTTTTGGGTCAGTGTTTCCATGACTAATATGAAAAGGGTTTGTAAGAGTGGACAGCCTTTTCACTGTTGTACCCATAAGGAGGCATACATAAGAGGACTATTTATCCAAATTGCTGCTAAAAAAAAGGGAGAGAATGAAAGAAATTGACTCACTTACAGTATATCTAACATTCAACTACATGAAATCTGGCGCCACAAATACTCTTAAAAAGTAACTGAGAGATATCAGGGATAAACTTAGATCTTAGCAGTTATCTCAATAGGAGAAAAAACTAAAAAGCTCAAAATAAAAGTTCTATATGAAAGGTGATAGACCTAGTAAAATTCTGGGTAGAAGTAGAGATGAGCGAACTTATCAAAAGTTCGGTTCGACTAGTTCGCCGAATTTCCCGAAAAAGTTTGATTCGGACCGAACTAGTTCGGACCGAACCTGTAATTTCCGTGCGCCGAGCATGCTACTGTCCAGGGTGCTGATAGAGTTAATGGGCTGCACTAACTCTTTCAGCAACCTTGACAGTACATGCTCGGCGCACGGAAAATACAATTTAAATGTAATTAAAAAATAATAATAATACGTTCATACTTACTTTCCTCCTGTCCGGCCTCCAGCGATGACGTTTCATCCATGTCGCCGCTGCAGCCAATCACAGGCTGTAGTGGCGGTCACGCACGTCAGGATGACGTCAGAAGGCCGGCCTCCAGGGATGACGCTTCATCCCACGTGACCGCCTCTGCAGCCAATCACAGGCTGCAGCGGCGACATGGATGAAACTTCATCGCTGGAGGCCGGACAGGAGGAAAGTAAGTATGAACGTATTATTATTATTTTTTGGCATGTATGTATGTTGGCATGTATGTATGTTGGCATGTATGTATGTTGGCATGTATGTATGTATGTATGTATGTTGTCATGTATGTATGTATGTATATATGTGCATGTATGTTGGCATGTATGTATATATGTGCATGTTTGTATGTATATTTGCATGTATATATTTGCATGTATGTATGTATGTATGTATGTTTGCATGTATGTATGTTTGCATGTATGTATGTTTGCATGTATGTATGTTTGTATGTATGTATGTTGGCATGTATGTATGTTGGCATGTATGTATGTATATATGTGCATGTATGTATGTTTGCATGTTTTTATTTTTGCATGTATGTTTGCGGAGATGAGCGTGCGGATCTTGTGCGGGGTGGTGACTTGCCAATCATGTGAAGGTGTTATTGAGCACAGGAGTGGAGGAGAGGTAACAGACTGAGCTACGTAATGGTAAGAGCAGAGTTCACAGCAGCACAGAGTATTTCAGGAGAGGAGCGTGCAGATTTTGTGCTGCTGTGAACTCTGCTCTTACCATTACGTAGCTCAGTTGTACCTCTCCTCCACTCCTGTGCTCAATAACACCTTCACATGATTGGCAAGTCACCACCCCGCAAAAGATCCGCACGCTCATCTCCTGAAATACTCTGTGCTGCTGTGAACTCTGCTCTTACCATTACGTGGTGACTTGCCAATCACGTGAAGGTGTTATTGAGGACAGGAGTGGAGGAGAGGTACAACTGAGCTACGTAATGGTAAGAGCAGAGTTCACAGCAGCACTGAATCTGCACGCTCATCTCCTGAAATACTCTGTGCTGCCTTAAACTCTATGGACAGGTCAGCATCCTGTTTCTTTTAAATGCTGCACTGTAGCGCAGCCTTATATAGTGGATCGAGCGGGTTCCCCAGCAGCATTTAAAAGAAACAGGATCCTGACCTGTCCACAGAGTTTAAGGCAGCACAGAGTATTTAAGGAGATGAGCACGGCCGGACACGGCCGGCCACGAGCAGCCAGTCGTTTTTCCGAGCCGTGCTCCCATTATAAAATATATTACCTGTAATGACGGGTGGCAACATGTGTGCACCCGTCCTTACGGCAGCATTGCTAGGCGACGTTAGTAAATAGTCACTGTCCAGGGTGCTGAAAGAGTTAACTGATCGGCAGTAACTGTTTCAGCACCCTGGAGAGTGACTACCGATCACAATATAGAGTAACCTGTAAAAAAAAAAGACGTTCACACTTACCGAGAACTTTCTGCTTCCTCCAGTCCGGTCTCCTGGCCGTTGCCTTGGTGACGCGTCCCTCTCGACATCCGGCCCGACCTTCCTGGATGACGATACAGTCCATGTGACCGCTGCAGCCAATCACAGGCTGCAGAGGCCTCTGCAGCCAATCACAGGCTGCAGAGGCCTCTGCAGCCAATCACAGGCTGCAGAGGCCTCTGCAGCCAATCACAGGCTGCCGCGTCAGAAAAGAAGGTCGGACTGGAGGAAGAAGAGGGACTCGTCACCAAGACAACGACCGGGTACGTATGAAATGCTTTTTATTTTATTTTTAATCAGCAGCCTCTTTTCTCTATCAGTGATTGATAGAGATAAGTGGCTGCCGATTTGTATAATATTTTTGACCGGGTTCGGTCAAAACGGGTTCGGCCGAACCCGGTAAAGTTCGGATTCGTTGCGAACCGAACTTTTCCGGATGTTGGGACCGAAACCGGGTTCGGTTGTCCCGGTTCGCTCATCTCTAGGTATAAGAGCTAAACAATAAAGTCAAAATATTGCAGACTCTTTTACATATTTTATGAAACATTGTACATCCTTAATCCATCTATACCTGCTGTTTCCGAAGCTAAAATTCAAGAAGCTCAACCTAACCAACCTGTCTGCGTCACAATTGTCCCATTTTAATTCCCCTACGTATATCAGAAATAGAACTTAGAATAGTGTTTAAAAGTTCCAAACATAACAAGTCTCTAGTTCCTGATGGACTCCCCAATGAATATTATATATCTTTTGCAGATGTATTAGTCCCTTTCCTGGCTAATACTGTCAATGGAATTGTTCAACCCCAGGGCCCTCCTCCTGAAATGCTTCAGGTCACTATCATTACTCGACCTAGCCAGGTAAATATCCAGACTACCCGGCAAATTTTCGCTCAATATTCCCATTAAACTGCAATTTTATACTTTTCTCTATATTACTGGCCTCCAGAATAAGTTACATTTTGCCATCTCTAATTCCACTAGATCTAGTGGGCTTTATTAAAGGCTGCCGAGCAAGATATGAAATGCTTAGGTTCTTGGATCTAATCCAATTGAGCAACAGTTCATCTATAACAGCAGTACTTCTTCAACTGGAAGATTTTAGAGGCTATGATACTTAAATTCGTTTTCCAAACATTTTAAAAAAAGACAAAATCCTTTACCTTTATTCTAATCGATCCACTATCATATACACTTCAGGTTTCTTCTAAAGACTCATAGTCATCAGCAATGGGACTCAAAAGGGATGTCCTCTATCCTCTCTAGTTTTTTCCATGTGCATAGAACTCTTTGTTGAATTGATTAGGAGCTTCCCGGCAGTTTCTGGCCTTGTCATGGGGGACAAGGAATGTAAAATAGGCTTATATGTGGATGACGTTGTTCTTATACGTCGTTCCCCTTTATCCCTTCTGAAGGCAATTGCTAAGGTTATTGAACAATACTCTAAGGTATCCTATTATAAACTAAATGTCTCCGGATCCCTAATGATGGATATCAATGTTCCGCCTCTATTAAGGTCCTTGCTTTTAGTTTTATCTTTACTTGGGCTGATTCGGGAATTCCATACTTAGGTCTCAAGGTGACTCCCCAACCATCTCAAGTAATTGACTGTAATTATTTAGAACTACTTTTCTGTTTTAAAACAAGAACGTAATAGATTGGAGAAATTCTTGGATCACTAGAATAAACGTAGGTAAAATGTTACTCTGATCAAAGTTTTCTTTTACTTATGTAGAACGATACCGCACCTTATTCCTCCCTACATAGTGCTTCAGTTCCAATTGCACTTTCGTAAATTTATTTGGAATAAAAGAAAGAGCAATGGTAGCTAAACATTTGCTTTATCAAAGAGCCAGGAATAGTGGATTAGGGGTTTCAGATGTGGCTGCTTATATTGTTGCATCAACTATACTGTTGTTGGAATTCTTCCGCAATTCAGTTGTGGTCTTAGCTGAAAGACTCAGCTCTTCTCTGTTTTTCATTTAAACTATTACTAGCAGCCGCATATTTAAGAGCGAAGTTACCAGAGCTTCTTGTAATGTCAATGTTGGACTCGATATGAGTTTGGATGAAATATGCATGTATATATACCTGCATACATTTATCCTTAGACCAGATCCTCTTAAATATAATTGAATTGTTCATTCTAGACTCGCGTGTTCATCCTTGGATATATGCTGGATTGAAGGTATTCTCCAATTTCTTTGACTCTGACTCTAATGCTGCTAAATCATTTGACCATTGAGTAGGAATTTTATAGTATTTCAGAAAAAAACAAGAGGGGGAGAACATTGAGCCAATTATTTACTCATTCCAGGTTTGTTTTTTCCTCTGCAAAAAAACTCCTTTAACTTTAGTAACATTAAAAGATTGTTGTTTTCAAGACATTTTTAACTACATCAACACATCTCAGCATGTCTCTCAGTCTTTAAGCAGGAGCATCTCTTCCATTCTTTTCCTTATCTCCAATGTGAAAATGTGTTACCCAGCATATATCCAATGTCATATAACCCCTGTTGCCTTATATTACTGACTCCATGTTTATTCTTATACAGCTAGTCCATGGATGTACAACATAGGACTTATCTTTGGGCTTTACCAGTCGACTGTGTAGAGACAGAGGCCTACTACACTGCGACAAAAAAGTTGTGTGAGGAGAATTGTAGATTCATGTATATTTGAATATTGTATTACTATATGCTCCTTGTATTCTAAATAAATTAAGTTTAAAAAATAAAAATTGGAATTCCCCTTTAATATATAGATACCCAAAATTATAAATCTAAAAAGCTTTCACACTAATAAAACAATTAAAATAATAATAAACATTGTTGTGAACTAAGGATATCACCTGATTGAGTCACATATCCTTCCTCAAAACAAAAAAAGAATTACATTTTTATATCTTATTAAGTGCCGCTCCAGATGTAAGCCATATATGCAGGCTCAGTATTTTTTTTACCTTCCGGTTTACTTTTTTGACCTGATTAAATTTAGCACAGTATTTAAAGTAAGTTTTTCCTTATGACGCTGTATTTTTCTTAACCCCATCCAATGATCATTATAAATGTAAGTAGAGTTTGTACAAAAGCTGAATCAGTATTGAAAATGATCCAGTAGAGTATGGGGCTTCAAATCTCCTGGGTAAGGAATCGCTAATTAATTGCTCTAGGATTCTTGTGCCGTCTAAAGCATTGGTGTAAAAATGCTAATGACCTTTGTTTTGCCTTCATGGTTTTATTGAAAACCATTTTTATAGTTGTGTAATTCAAAAATACAACAGTAAGTCATTAAACAAATTAGAGCTGTTTCTGCTATTGGCATTATTCACATCTTCAAAGCAATGTACAGGTCACTTATACATTAGCAAGATTATAATTATCTAGACAGTCATTAAAAGTATAGAGCTCATTACAAATACCACACTCTCATTCCAGGGCTTATTAGGTTTAAATACAGAGAATAATTATTATTATCTGTTTTTTTAATGATCAATATTTTTGTCGTTCTATAAAATAATGAGATATAAAGGAAAAAGGTAATACATTTTCAAATTGAAGTTGTTTTTATGACAGGGAATTCAGATTAATGTTTTTTTAACCCCTTAGTGACCAACAATACGCCTTTTCACGTTCGTCACTAAGGGGCCTTAGGCTAGGCTGACGCCTTTTCACGTTCGCCGAGTCTAAGTCCTGCACGGGTCTCCCGTGCAAGCTGGAGCCGGGGCTCAGCTGTCTGATGACAGCTGAGCTACTGCTCCAACGCCCGCGATCGAAGATTACTTCGATCACAGCCGTTTAACCCGTTAAATGCCGCCATCAATAGCGACCGCGGCATTTAACTTGTTTACAGAGGGAGTGAGCTCCCTCTGTCAGCCATCGGCGGCTCGCAAATGCAATCGCGGGTCTCCGATGGGTTGTCATGGCAGCCGGGGGCTTGATAAAAGCCCCCAAGTCTGCCCTGGACATATGCCTGTTAGGACACGCCGGAGGCACGTCCTAACAGATTGCCTGTCAGATTTACACTGACAGGCAATAATGCTCTGGTATACGAAGTATACCAAAGCATTATAGCAGCGATCTGAAGATCGCACAGTAAAGTCCCCTAGTTGGACTAATGAAATAAATAATAAATGTGAAATAAAGATTATTAATAAAAATGACAGTAAAAAAATTTTTTTTTTTCCATTAAAAGTGGTTTTATTTAGTAAAAGTGTAAAAAAATAAATAAAAGTACACATATATGGTACCGCCGCGACCATTAATAAAGTTAATATGTAATTTAAACCGCAAGGTGAACACCGTAAAAAAGAAACGCAAAAAACAATGGCGAAATTGCATTTTTTTTCTATTGCCCCCCAAAAAAGTCATAATAAAAATTAATCAATAAGTCCCATGCACCCCAAAACAGTACCAATCAAAACTACGTCTCGTCCCACAGAAAACAAGCCCAAAAAATCACTACATTGATGGAAAAATAAAAAAGTTACGGCTCTTGGAAAGCGACGATGCAAAAACAAATTATTTTAGTTCAAAAGTGTTTTTATTGTGCAAAAGTCGTAAAACATAAAAAACCTCTACATATGTGGTATCGCCGTAATCGTACCGACCCATAGAACAAAGGTAACATGTTATTTACGCCGCACAGTGAATGGCGTCAATTTAAAAACGCAAAGAACAATGGTGGAATTTCATGTTTTTTTTATAATCCCCCCAAAAAAAGTTAATAAAAGTTAACTAAAAAATTATATGTACCCTAAAATGGTGCTATTAAAAAGTACAACTAATCCTGCAAAAAACAAGTCCTCATACAGCTATGTAGACGAAAAAATAAAAAAGTTATAGCTCTTTGAATGCGACTATAGAAAAACTAATAACATAGCTTGGTCATTAGGGCCTAAAATGGGCTGGTCTCTAAGGGGTTAAAAAAATCAGATCACGTTTATTGACAAAGTTTCTCAATACATTGTTCATCAAATAAAACAATTCCAAACTTTGAGATAACTCATAATGGACATATCAGGTAACAAAACATGTCATCCCAACAACCCCAACTCCACCCCAGCGCATCCCCTTTTCAGTAACCTATACCCTGAGATAGCAGCATAGAACCATGTAAACCAGTGAAATAGCCATATTAAATTGGTTCCTCCCAGCAATACACAATCACTCCCCCTTTGTGCCACTGTATATGTCCCCATTCCCCTGATAGACTTCCCAGTCGAAAGGAATCATAACACGGAACATCTAAATGTACATATGGTCATTATCCTGGGAAAAGTTAGTAACTCCATCACCTCCAGATCTTCGCACATACCAAGAACTCACATCCACCCCTTATACTAACATTCGTAGCCTGAGCACCTCCGTAGACATTAGCCCTGAGTGTTCGATCCACTTACAACATTGCTTTTCACATTTTCTAATATTCCCTTGCTTGGAATATATTTTATGCTCCATTAAGATGGTGTGATTTATTGCTCCAGTGATTTCCCTCTGCGTCGGAGGTTCAGCATCCAGTCAATGCCTAGCTATTGTTTTCCTAACCTGGTATAAGATCTTAGCAATTGCCAAGCATTCCATCCTATCCCCTTCCAGATCACCTACATTTCCCAAAAGCAACACTTTTGGGTCTTCTGGAAGACTTACATTATACACTGTTCCAATCAAAGCAGATACCTTCCCCCATAAGGGTCCCAGAGCCTCACATATCCAGACCATGTGCAGGATGTCAACTTTTTCATCTGGGCCTCTAGGACATCGGGCATCCTCTCTCATCCCCATCTTTTGCAGAACTTATGGGGTCCTATACACCCCTATGTAACAGAAAAATCTGTGACCTCCGCTGCACAATATTTATGGACAGAGTACTAGACAATGCCAGAATATCTTCCTATTGCTCTTTTGGTACAGGGCCTATGTCTTGTTCCCATTTCACTCTATCTGGTTCCATGAGGTCCCCTAGATGTTTTGACCACATAATGTTGTATACCATGGAGATCAACCTCTTAAACCCATCTGCTTTCACCACATACTCCAACACTCCCAATGCATGAATCTTCAGATCTACCGAGTCAGATTGTGTCTGCAGATATTGGTAGAACATATTTTGCTCCAGTTTAAACTCATCTTTCAATTGTTGAAAGGACTTTAGGGTGTCCTCCTCGTTTAGTTGACTGAACCTCGATATGCCCTTACGTTCCCACCCTTGCATGCCCTCCAAGCTGTACAATTCCCACAGAACTGGGTTACTCCATAAAGGAGTATATTTAGTGCACTCACCTACCCCCAGCAACTGCTTGCAATGCTGCCACACCTTATGTACCAGTCGCATTGTCGGCCCGTGTCTTGCTACCCTCCTATATGAATGAGCCTCCAGCCCCTCCAACATATTCCCCCCCCCAAATACGACAGTATATGAGCACTGGACCCCCAATTTTCAGTGTCATTCCATCACCGAAAATGTTGCCCCCATACTCCTTAAAAATTTCAATTGGCAGGCCACCTGGCCCCGGAGCCTGTTGGTTTGTCATACTTCATATGGTGGTTTCAATCTCTTCCAAAGAGATAGGTTCTTCCAATATACCCCTTTCCTCTTGACCTATACTAGGAAGTCATATTATCCAACTATTCCTCCAGTTGTTGAGTGGTAAAACACGTTCTGGAAGTATACAGGTCAGTCTAAAATCTCTCAAAAACGTGCAGAATTTGTTTGGTAGCTGTTTCTAACTGTCCCCCCACCCCTCTCATTTTGTGTATATAATTATTCCCTCTCTGGGCCTGTGCCATTTGAGTTAACAGTCTACCAGTGGTTTCCCCCTCATGATAATATTGTTGCTTAAGAAACATTCTCTTATTGTCAGCCCTTTCTAATTGATGATTTCTCAGTAATTTCTGAGCCTCCACCAAATTTTTAAGAGACTCGGGTGAGTCCTCTTCCACGTGCTTGCTTTCAGTATCCGCCACTAGTGATAACAGACTTTTCTCTAGCTGCCTAGTTTTTGTTTTGATTCTCTGTATATTTTGTATGAACACCCCCCTGAACTATGCTTTCATTGCATCCCAAAGTACCCCTTGAGAGACAGTATCTACATTAAACTGAAAATACTCCATTATCTGTTTACACAGTGTACTTTTATCCATTAATTTTAGCCAAAACGCATTCAATTTCCAGTTTTCCCCGATTCCTATGTGGTCGCTCACCCACCGCTAAGTACAGTACCATAAGGGAATGATCTGACAAAGCCCATTGTAAAAAGTCAACCCATGTAATATAAGGCACTGCAATAGGGGAACACAAAACAAGATCAATGCAAGAGAGAGATAGAGAACCATATGTAGAAGAAGCTCACAAATACTGGCGTATTCCTGTATGTTTGTCTCTCCATACATCACGGAGTCCCAGTTCCATAATGAGACGTCCAAACAGTGTCATCCCCTCCTGTGATCCCCTTTTCCCTGTTTGAAATCTGTCCAATCCCTCCTGTATCACAGTGTTAAAGTCTCCCATCATAATTAGAGGCACATGATGCAAGCTAGTAATTTTTTCCATAAGAGTTTTAAGCAGAGTACTGGAATACGGAGGGGGAACATACACCACCACCCCAACACATTCCCAATAATATAGGGTGCAATGCACTCCTACAAATCGTCCTTTCCCATCTGAAAAGGATGAAGGACAAACAAAAGGCATATTCTTGTGTATTAGGAGACTCACCCCCCTAGAGTTAGTAGTAGTAGTATGAAACGAGTGAAAGCTCCCTCAGGCCACTGACATACCATGACAGACAATTAAAGGACACCATCACAATTTAGAATAGTCAAATTATAGGTACCAGCTTCAACCAAATCCCCTGAAATACCAGTCTGTGCTACCATCCCCCTCTTTCCCATCCCTCAACTCCCAATAAACTTCCCCTTTTAGGAGGGTCAGGGTGACCTCTGAAGTCTCCCCTAGCCAATGTAGGCATAAACCAAACATGCCATCAGTTCGTATATTTTCTTCCTTCTCATCCTAACGTTTCCGTACATCTATTTTCCCCCCTGTTACAAACAAAAAACAATTAGTTAAAAAAAAATACTTTTATATTTCCTTCTACGAAGTGGTGTGATGGCTTGTAATTTGTAGGGCGAACTGTAGTTTTAATGATACCATCTTGGACTACATTTGACTTTTTGATCACTTTTTATTCAATGCTTGAAATGTGATTTTTTTCCTAACAGTGTTTACCTGGCAGCTTTATTACTGTGATATTTTACTAGTTCAGAGTTTTACAGACATATTGATACCAATTTTGTTTACTTTTTTTCTTGCTTGCATAATTTTATGTAAAAAATGGTAAACGCTTTTCTTTTAACTTTAATTATTTTAATTTTGTTTTATATTTTTAAAAATGTAAATCTCTCTAGGGCAGCGATCCCCAAAAATTTTTGCACCATGGACCAGTTTCATGCAACACAATTTTTACACAAATCCGGGGGTAGGGGAGAGGGAATCACGCACATAACAAAACACTGGTTCCACCAGTCTCCTGAGCTGAACAGGAATAATACATATTATATAATTTAATTATTAGATTTATAATGTAAATGTGACTCAACTCGCCATAATGCAGAATCAGTGGGTGCACTGAGATTGTTTTAATGCCAGTGACACCCGACGTTTGTTCCGTATATCCAGACTACTTCGTAGTCTTAATTTATCGGTGCATTGAAAAAAATGGGACTGGGTGCGCAAGTGCGGAAAAGAGGCACAGACGGAAGTGGTCATTTTTCAAAATAAGACACCCTGCAGACTGCAATAGTCAATAAAAATGTAAATAAAATAAAAATGAAAACGTTTTTATTCTTTCTGTGCAAAGTGCAAAGTCACAGAATATAACATGGTATCAATCAAAAGTGATATGAACAATAATTAGCAAAATAGTGAAAATTCAATATATAGTACAAGGTATAGATGTATATATGTCGGGATAACCTGACTAATTGGTCAAGGGTCACATTAATACATACAGGCAAGTTTAACCCCTTAATGACCAGCCTATTTTAAACCTTAACCCCTTCCCTCATTAGCCACTTTTGACCTTCCTGACAGAGCCTCATTTTTCAAATCTGTCATGTGTCACTTTATATGGTAATAACGTCAGAATGCTTTCACCTATCCAAGCGATTCTGAGATTGTTTTCTCGTGACACATTGCACTTTAAGTTACTGGCAAAATTTGCTCGATATGTTCAGTATTTAATTGTGAAAAACACCAAAAATTAGCGAACAAATTGCAAAAATTAGCATTTTTCTCAATTTAAATGTATCTGCTTGCAAGACAGGCAGTTACACCACACAAAATTGTTGCTAATTAATATCCCCCATATGTCTACTTTAGATTGGCATCGTTTTTTGAACATCCTTTTATTTTTCTATGACATCACAAGGCTTAGAAATTTAGCAGCAATTTCTCACATTTTCAAGAAAATTTCAAAAGGCTATTTTTACAGGGGCCAGTTCAGTTGTGAAGTGGCTTTGAGGGCCTTATATATTAGAAAGTCCCCAAAAAGTCACCCCATTTTAAAAACTTCACCCCTCAAAGTATTCAAAACAGCATTTAGAAAATGTCTTAACCCTTTACACATTTCACAGGAATTAAAGCAAAGTAGAGGTGAAATTTACAAATTTCATATTTTTTTGCAGAAATCAATTTTTAGTACAATTTATTTTTATAAGACAGAAGGTTTTACCAGAGAAATGCAACTCAATATTTGTTGCCCAGTTTCTGCAGTTAAATGAAATATCCCACATGTGGCCGTAGCGTGCTACTGGACTGACGCACCGGCCTCAGAAGCAAAGGAGCACCTAGAGGATTTTGGGGCCTTATTTTTGTTAGAATATATTTTAGGCACCATGTCAGGTTTGAAGGGCTCTTGCGGTGTCAAAACAGTAAAAATCCCCCAAAAATGACCCCATATGGGAAACTACACACCTCAAGGAAATTATCTAGGGGTACAGCGAGCATTTTGACCACACAGGTTTTTTACAGAAATTATTGGAAGTAGGCCGTGAAAATTAAAATCTACATTTTTTCAAAGAAAATGTAGGTTTTGCAATTTTTTTTCTCATTTCCACAAGGATTAAAGGAGAAAAAGCACCGCAAAATCTGTAAAGCAATTTCTCCCGAGTAAAACAATACCCCACATGTGGTAATAAACGGCTGTTTGGTCACACGGCAGGGCTTAGAAGGGAAAGAGCGCCATTTGGCTTTTTGAGCTCAAATTTAGCAGGAATGGTTTGCGGAGGCCATGTCACATTTAAAGAGCCCCTGAGGGGACAAAACAGTGGAAACCCCCCAAAAGTGACCCCCTTTTGGAAACTACACCCATTGAGGAAATTATCTAGGGGTATAGTGAGCGATTTAACCCCACAGTTTTTTTGCAGAAATTATTGGAAGTAGGCCCTGAAAATAAAAATCTACATTTTTTTCAAAGAAAATGTAAGTTTAGCTAATTTTTTCTCATTTCTACAAGGACTGAAGGAGAAAAAGCAGGGAAAGAGCGCTATTTGGCTTTTGGAGATCACATTTAGCAGGAATGGTTTGCAAAGGCCAGGTCGCATTTGCAAAGCCCCTGAGGGGGCAAAACACTGAAAACGCCCAAAAAGTTACTCCATTTAGGAAACTACACCTCTTGAGAAATTCATCTAGGGGTGTAGTAAGCATTTTGACCCCACAGATGTTTCATAGAATTTATTGGAATTGGGCAGTGAAAATAAAAACAATCCTTTTTCTTCAATAAGACGTAGCTTTAACGCCATTTTTTCATTTTCTCAACAAATAAAGGAAAAAAAGAACCCAACATTTGTAAAGCAATTTCTTACGAGTACGGCAATACCCCATATGTGGTCATAAACTGCTGTTTGTGCAAACGGCAGGGCTCAGAAGGGAAGGGCCGCCATTTGGAGTGCAGATGTTGCTGGATTGGTTTCTGGGTGCCTGTGGGCCCAAAACAGTGGAAACCCCCCAGAAGTGACCCAATTTTGGAAACTACACCCCTCAATACATTTACCTAGGGGTGTAGTAAGCATTTTAACCCTGCAGGTGTTTTGTAGAAATTAGTGTGCACTCGATGTTGCAGAGTGAAAATGGGATTTTTTTCCATAGATATGCCAATATGTGGTGCCCAGCTTGTGCCACCATAACAAGAGAGCTCTCTAATTATTACGCTGGGTTTCCTGGTTTTAGAATCACCCTACATGGGGCACTAATCTTTTGCCTGGACATTCGACCAGGCTCAGGAGTGAAAGCGTACCATGACAAATTGAGGCCTAATTTGGCGATTTACAAAGTGTTGGTTCACAACTGTAGAGGCTCAGATGGGAAATAATAAAAAGAAACCCCTGAGAAGTGACCCCATTTGAAAACTACACCCCTCAAGGCATTTGTTAAGGGTGTAGTGAGCATTTTCACCCCACAGGTCTTTTCCATAAATGATTGCTCTGCGGATGGTGCAAATTAATAATTTACATTTTTCCCTAGATATACCATTCAGTGTCAAATATGTCATGCCCAGCTTATGCCACTGGAGACACACACCATAAATTGTTAAAAGGGTTCTCCCGGGTATGACGATGCCATATATGTGGAAGGAAACTGCTGTTTTGGCACATTGTAGGGTTCAGAGCGGAGGGAGCGCCATTTGGCTTTTGGAGAGCGGATTTTGATTGGTAGTAGTTTTGTTTGAGTATTGCTGGTGTTTCCGTTTATAATGTGGGGGTACATGTAAGCTGGGCAGAGTATATATGGGGCATAGTCAGGTGGTATAATAATGGGTAAAAAAATAATAAAATGATCCATAGATGTGTGTTACGCTGTGAAGCAATCCTTTCTGCACAGGCCGGTGTCGCACTGATACATGGCGTCCTTTCTTATCCCCCTTTTGGTCCACACTCCGCACCTTTGCAGTTTGGGGAATTTTGTTGGGAAGTGTTGTCCTGGTATAATACGGACACCCTCGCTTCCAGCAGATATTTTTGGGCCCTACCCTTCCTGTTCCCTAATTTTAGGTCCTTGATAAATCGCCTCTTGAAACAGAAGAATTGTTCCCCTCGGACCTGCACAACTGCATATTTTTTTATTTCCTGACTTATTGGAGCCTTAACTAATTTTATTTTTCATAGACGTAGCGGTATGAGGGCTGGTTTGTTGTGCGACGAGCTGTAGTTATTGGTACCATTTTGGGGTAGATGCAACTTTTTGATCACCTTTTATCCAATTTTTTGGGATGCCAGGTAAACAAAAAAACGCAATTCTGGCACAGCTTTTTTAGTTTTTTTTTATACAGCGTTCACCATGAGTTATAAATTACATGTTAACTTTATTCTACGGGTCAGTACAATTCCGGTGATACCTATTTTATAGAACTTTTTTATGTTTTACAACTTTTTGCACAATAAAATTACTTTTGTAAAAAGAATGTATTTTTTCTGTCGCCAAGTTGTGAGAACCATAACTTTTTAATTTTTTTGTCGACGGAGCTGTATGAGGGCTTGTTTTTTTACGGGACGAGCTATAGTTTTTATAGGTACCATTTTTGGATACGTGCGACTTTTTGATCACATTTTATTCCAATATTTGTAGGGCAAAGTGACCAAAAAAACAGAAACTCTGGTAAAGTTTTTTACGTTTTTTTTTACGCTGTTCGCCGCGTGCAATAAATAATATAATATTTTGATACCTTAGGTCGTTACGGTCGCGTTGATACCAAATACGTATGGTTTATTATTATTTTTCAATAATAAAGGACTTGATAAGAGTAAAAGGGGGATTGTGTTTTATTTTATTACTTCAAACTTTTAATGTTTTCAAACTTTTATTTTTTTCACTTTTTTTTACACTTTTTTATACTTTTTTTTACACTTTTTATCAAGTCCCACTAGGGGACTTGAAGGTCCAACTGTCAGATTTTTTATTTTCTAATACATTGCACTGCCTATGTAGTGCAATGTATTAGATCTGTCAGTCATTCACTGACAGCAAGCCGATTAGGCGGGGCCTAAATCGGCTTCTGTAATGGCAGAGCAGGAGACCATTGTGTCTCCTGTTGCCATAGCAGCAGTCGCCAGTCCTGATTGCCTGTCAGGGCTGGCGATCTGCTAGTAACCGCTACGATGCAGCAATCGCTTTCGATTGCTGCATCGAAGGGGTTAATGGGAGGGATCGGAGCTAGCTCCGGTTCCTGCAGTTACAGGTGGATGTCAGCTGTAACATACTGCTGACTTCCACCGCTGATGATGCCGGATCAGCTTCTGACCCGGCGCCATCTTACCGGCAGCTACGGAAGCCGATCAGGCTCCGCCGCCGGGCGGATCTTGACCGGCTTCCGTGCTAGGCAGAGTGGGAGGCCAGTATTAGGCCTCCGGTTGCCATTGCAGCCACCGGAACCCCGGCAATTTCATTGCTGGGGTTCCGATGAGCTGCAAACACCTTAAATGCAGCGATCGCGTTTGAGCGCTGCACTTAAGGGGTTAATGGCGGTGATCGACGCTAATTTCGGTCCCCGCCGTTACAGCCAGATGTCAGCTGTAAGATACAGCTGAGATCCGGCGATGATAGCACCAACTAAGCTTCTGAGCCGGTGCCAAACATTTGTCGTAAGTATACGACATTTTGCGGGAAACAAAGCAAAGTAGAGGTGAAATTTACAAATTTCAATGTTTTTTTTACGAAATTCATTTGTAATACAGTTTTTTCTGTACCACAGATGGTTTTTCCCAAGAAACGCAACTCAGTACTTATTGCCCAGATTCTGCAGTTTTTATAAATATCCCGCATGTGGCCCTAGTGTGGTAATGGACTGAAACACCGGCCTCAGAAGCAAAGGAGCACCTAGTGGATTTTGGGGCCTTATTTTATTAGAATATATTTTAGGCACCATGTCAGGTTTGAAAAGGTCTTGTGGTGCCAAAACAGTGAAAACCCCCCAAAAGTGACCCCATTTTGGAAACTACACCCCTCAAGGAATTTTTCAAGTGGTATAGTTAGCATTTTTTGCCCACAGGTTTTTTGCTAAATTTATTGGAACTGGTCTGTGAAAATGAAAATCTACTTTTTTTCTGAAAAAACATACGATTTTTTAGTTTTTACAAGGAATAAAGGAGAAAAAGCACCCCAACATTTGTAAAGCAACGTCTCCTGATTACAGCAATACCACATATGTGGTAATAAACTGCTGTTTGGACACACGGCAGGGCTCAGAAGGGAACGAGGGCCATTTGGATTTTGGAGCGCAGATTTTGCTGGAATGGTTTTCAGTGCCATGTCGTGTTTGCAAAGCCCTGGAGGGACCATAACAGTGGAATTTCCCCAAAAGTGACCCCATTTTCGAAACTACACCCCTCAAGGAGTTTTTCTAGGGGTATAGTTAGCATTTTGACCCTACACGGTTTTTGCTGAATTTATGGGAATTATGCAGTGAAATTTAAAATCTACATTTTTTTCTAATAAAATGTCGTTTTAGCTCAGATTTTTCCATTTTGACAAAAGATAAAGGAGAAAAAGAACCCCAACATTTGTAAAGCAAACTCTTCTGAGTACAGCAATACCCCATATGTGGTAATAAACTGCAGTTTGGACCCACAGCAGGGCTCAGAAGGGAAGGTGCACCATTTGGCTTTTGGAGCTCAAATTTTGCTTGATTGTTTTTCAGGTGCCATGTTTCATTTGCAAAGACCTTGAGAGGCCAAAACAGTGGAAACCCCACAAAAGTGACCCCATTTGGAAAACTACACCCCTCAAGGAATCTATCTATGGGTATAGTGAGCATTTAGACCCCACAGGTCTTTTGCAGAATTTATTGAAATTAGGCTGTGAAAATGAAAATCTACATTTTGGTCCACTAAATTGAAGAATGTCTTCATTTTCACAAGGGATACTGGAGAAAAAGAACCCCAATATTTGAAAATCAATTTCTCCCGATTACGGCAATACCCCACATGTGGTCATAAACTGCTGTTTGGACATACGGCAGGGCTCAGAATGGCAGGGGCACGATTTCTCATGCAGATTTTGCTGTATTGGTTTTTGGGCGCCATGTCGCATATGCAAAACCCCTGAGGTACCAGAGTACAGTGGAAGCCCCAAGAAGTGACCCCATTTTGGAAACTGCACCCCTCAAGGCATTTATCATTTGCCTGCACAAGACAGGGCTCAGAAGTAGAGAGCACCATGCGCATTTAAGGTCTATTTTGGTGATTTTTCACAGCATCGGCCCACAATTGAAGGGCTCGGAAGTCAAATAGTAAAACAAACACCCCAAGTAGTGACCCCCATATTGGAAACTACAACTCCTTAGGACGTTTTAAGGGGTGTAGTGAGCATTTTGACCCCACAGGTGATTTTACATTAGAAATTAGTGCCGAGTGGATGATGCAAAGTGAAAATTGCAATTTTCCATTGATATGCCATTTTAGTGCACAATATGTTGTACCCAGTTTGTGGCACTGAAGACAAATACCTCATAAAACATTAAGCGGGTTCTCCCGGGTATGGCGATGCCAGATCTGCGGACGTAAACTGCTGTTTGGGCACGCTGCAGGGCTCAGAAGGGAGGGAGCACCATTTGGCTTTTGGAGCGCAGATTTTGCTTGGTATTTGTTCTGTTAGGGGTTTTGCTGGTATTTCAGTTTATAATGTGGGGGCATATGTAATCTGTGCGGAGTACATCAGGGCATAATAAGAGGGTATAATAATGAGGCAAATAAATAATAATCCGCAGATATGTGGCCGGTGTTGCACTGATAAATGGCGCCCAATCTTATCGGCTTTTGGAACACTGCACATTTTTCATCGCCATATTCTGAGAACCAGAACTTTTTTATTTTTTCACCACCGGAGCCGTGTCAGGGCTTATTTGTTGCGGGACAATCTGTAATTTTCATTGGTACAATTTTGGGGTACGTGCGATTTTTTTTTATCACTTTTTATTCCATTTTTTTGGCAAGCGGGGGAACCAAAAACAATCAATTCTGACAATGTTTTTTTGTGTTTTTTTTACGGTATTCACCCTGGGCGATAAATGATATTTTACTTTATTATGCGGGTCGATATGATTACAGCGATACCATATGTATATAGGGTTTTTTATGTTTTGCAGCGTTTGCACAAAAAAAAAAATCCCTTTTTTTAAAAAAAAAATATTTTTTGTGTCACCATATTCTGAGAGCTCTAACTTTTTTATTTTTGCGTTGACAAGGCTGTGTAAGGACTTGTTTTTTGCAGGATGGAATGTCGTTTTTACTGGTACTATTTTGCGGTACGTGCGACTTTTTTATAATTTTTTATTCTATACTTTAGAAGGGATGGTGACCAAAAAAATAGTGATTAGTGCATTGTTTATTAATTTTTTTTTTTTGCGGTGTTCACCGTGTGGGAAAAATAACATTATAGTTTTATAGTTTGGGTCGTTACGGACGCACTGATACCAAATATGTGTACTTTTTTAACGGTTTAATTTTTTCCTATAATAAAAGACTAATTATAGGAAAAAAGGTTCTAAAAGTTTTTCATTTTTTAACTTTGAACTTTTTTATAACTTTTTTTTGTCCCACTAGGGGACTTGAAGACCTGCACCTGTCATCTTTATTCTAATACATTGCACTACCCACGTAGAGCTGTCAGCTATTCACTGACAGCAAGCCTATTAGGCTCCGCCTCCGGGCAGGGCCTAATAGGCTTCTGTACGTGGGAGACCAGGAAGCAATTGTTGGCCTCCGGTTCCCATAGTTATAGTGGTATCGTGAGGCAATCTCTGCACTAGGCTAACTAGGAGTGGTAACGGCTGGCTCTGGTGTATTTTCAGAGGTTCACATCCACTGATACACCAATGTTAAACGCTGATCCATGACATATCTGTTGAATGCAATTCAAGGAGAGTTCGCAAATGAATTGATAATTGCAGGCAATATTTAATATGTTTTTAACAAACACGGTGGGGCTTTTTCTTCACAGTGGTGATTGTACCCCTGTTATTTTAGAGAGTTTTCTAAATAAAATGTAAAAATTTTACTTATTAAATAATTCAGTGAATTCCTCCGGTTCCCATAGTAACGATTGGCATCCGTGCGACTACATCACAGCGATGCTGGTCACCTTGAAACACCTAAGATGCCGCGATCGCGGCATCTAAGGTGTTAATGGCAGAGACCGGAGCTAGCTCCGTTCCCTGCTGTTACAGCAGGATGTCAGCGGTAACAAACAGCTGACATCCATCGGCTGATGGCGCAGGCTCAGCTTCTGAGCCCGCCACCATCTTTCATCTGCGGCCGGAAACCTTCTAAGCCCCGCCTCCGGACGGGGCTTAACACAGGCCTCCGTACTTGGCAGACGGGGGCGCCATTGTTAGGCCTCCTGTTGCCAACAGCCGATTGGCTAGCGTGGCTACCCATCTCTTTTAGCCGGGTAACCATGCTGCAATACTGTGATTGGTCAGTCTCTACTGACTAACCAATCACAGCGATCGCTGGCGGCACCGCATCGCGATTGTTTCCCCGACGAGTCACAGTGACTGTCGGCTGTCTATGACAGCCGATCTCACTGTTCTGTCACCATGTGTTTTGACATGGTGACGGAAAATCACCATGACGTAACTGTACTTCATGGTGCGTTAATGCAGGGCAAACCATGACGTACAGTTGCGTCATGGTGCGTTAAGGGGTTAAAAAGGGAGACGGATCCTTTCGACCCTGTATTGACTACCGTGGTCTCATCCAGATCACGATCAAGAACAAATCCCTGTTGCCACTTATATCTGAAATGTTTGACCTTATACGAGGAGCTAGAATTTTTTCTAAACTAGACTTGCATGGGGCTTATAAATTGATCCGAATCCGTAAAGGGGACGAGTGGAAGACGGCGTTCAACACTTGAGACGGGCACTATGAATACCTGGTGATGCCATTTGGACTGTGTAACGCTCCCGCGGTCTTCCAGGAATTCGTTAATGATATATTCCGAGATCTCCTCTATATCTGTGTTGTAGTTTATCTTGATGAGTCCGCATTTATTAGTCTCAAAAAGGCCTTCACTTCACCCTCGATCCTCCATCATCCTGACGTATCTCTGCAGTTTTCTTTGGAGGTGGACGCCTCTTCTGTTGGTGCAGGTGCACTTCTGTTCAAGAGGAGCTCCAAAGGAAAGGCTGTAGTATGTGGCTACTACTAGAGGCTTTTTTCTTCTGCAGAGCGCAATTACTCTATTGGGGTTCAGGGGAGCTACTGGCCATCAAATTGGCTCTGGAAGAGTGGAGACATCTGATAGAGGGCGCAAGCTCACCCCATCCTGATCTACACCGACTACAAGAACCTCACCTACCTTCAGTCCGCTCAATGTCTAAATCCCCGTCAACCAGATCATGGAGAATTAGCTCCATCACTTCATCTCCTTACAGCATAATACCTGGATACAGCTTCTTTCATGGACCGAGTTCTCGTACAACAACCACACAAGCGAGTCAACCACGTCCACTCCGTTTTACATTGTGTTCAGTCAACATCCTAGAGTCCCTCTTCCAGTGTCTACTACTTCTCAGGTACCCACTGCTGACTCTGCATTTGGAGACTTTCTGCAAATCTGGCAATAGACTCGGTCCTTTTGCTGGCAGTCGATCGCATGAAATGAAAAGCGGATACAAAGAGAAGAGAGCCGCCTCAGTATCTTCCAGGTACCAAAGTCTGGCTGTCCTCACGGAACATTCATTTGAAGGTGCCTTCATACAAGGTTCCTCGGTCCTTTTGAGATTCTGCAACAGATTAACCCTGTCTCCTATAAACTGCGGCTGCCTCCTACCCTCAGAATCCCCAACTCCTTTCATGTGTCTCCTTTCTGAAACCAGTGGTCCTGAACTGCTACAGCAAGACTTCCAGTTCCACAATTGCCCCCAGCGGTTCTTCTGATGTGTTCAAGGTGATGGAGATCCTGGACTGCAAAAGGGTAGGAGGAAGGACTTTCTATTTGGTGGACTGGAGTGGGTTTGGTCCTGAGGAGAGATCCTGGGAGCCAGAGGAGAACCTTGATGCCCCTGCTCTCATTAAGAAGTTTCTCTCTGGCTCTGATCCCAAGAAGAGGGGGCGTAAGAGGGGGGATACTGTAGCGTCCATGGCCGCGGGCCGTCGGGACTACTCACCTCCTGATGCCCGCAGCTATGGATCTCTGAGCGCTGGTCCCCATCTCCTTCCTAGGAGACGCCAGTACTCACTTCCGCTCCGGTCTGCTGTGTCCCATAGGGTGTGCGCGCATGCTCGTGCCTGCTCTTAAAGGGCCAGCGTGCGCACATGAAAACAATCATCATCAACTCACATGATTTCCTGGACTATAAGAAGGCCCCAGCCCTTCTGATCCTTGCCTGAGCATTGTTAGTATATCCCAAGTCTGTCTTGCAAATGGTCCCTTAGTGTTTCCCGTTCCAGTTGTTACCCATGCCCTGTTACCTGTTCCTGTTTCCTGTGCTTTGTTCTTGTTCTTGTGCCTACTAGTTGGAGTCGTCTCTACTGCACCTGCTGTTGTTTGCCATGTCTTGTGCCATCTGCCACGTCCAGTGTGATTCGCCACGTCTCGTGCAACCTGTGGCACCTGCTGTCATCCGTCACATCTGGCGTTACCTGCTGCTCCCATCTCCATCTGTGCCAGAGCTGCGGCCACTGTCTGCACTATCCAGGTACCCTTGTGCGGGACTTTGTATTGCTGGGGTTCCCTGTTGTTTGGCCAGCTGCCTCCCCACTATGGTGGTGCAGCCTAGTGGAAAAACATACCCACAAACCGTGACAATATTTTAGGGATGGGAAGAGTAGGGCTGGTGCACAGAAAGATCTGTTTGACGAGGCTTGAGATGGCTCATTAAGAACTGGCAGTGAGATAAGTGAGGTTATGGACCCCTTCTTTCTTCTTATCATGGGGGGTCACAGGTTCAGATCCAAACCAATCAGAAATTATTAGGCCATCATAAACAGTTTTCCTTCCCTTCTTGACCATACCCACCAATAATAAATACATCAGTAAAGATCGTCAAGAAGGCAAAAACCTGGAACAAAATATCTTAGCTTTGATTTACCTATATACTGATCTTACTGTGATGAGCAGCCTCTCAGGGGGATTGATGAAAATCCTTATCATCTTGCCCTACATGTGAATTTGTGTGAGAACGTTTACCAGATAATCAAAGGCCTCCATAGGGATTCTATAGAATGTAGTGAACTTTATCAAAGCCTTTAGTACTACTACATCATGCTAATCACCAAATTTAACCCAAATTATACTGACTGTCTTAACTCTTGATACAGTTGTGCAAAATACCCCCTTTCATCCCTCACCACCCAGAATCGGCTATGCCCTACAGCGTGAGAGAAATAGATTACAAGCTATTATTTCACTGTAATAAACAAAACATAAGATATAGGTTCAGTTTTGAGTACATATCTAACACGTTCTGAATGATGTTAACTATAATTTTCATTATTAGCTGCATATATGGCCTCCTCACTTTTATCCTGCACTCTTTATGCTCTCCTGGGGACCCCTGGGCCTGGAATTTAAAAATTATTGTAATTTTTTTTTTACTATAGGCTCAGTAGAAAATGTATCTGGAAGATAAAAGGTGGAAAATGTATGGTCATGTGTGGTAGTACAACCTCCAGGTTGTGTATTTTGAAAATAAAAAAAATGTGTCTAAATCCACTTGCAATCCACTTGTTAAGTAGAAATACTCATCAGAAATAGCGGTCAATTGTGTGGATTGATGAGGCCGATTTCCCTTGAAATCATTTCATTATTTTAACTTAAAAAATCCTGAACGTATGATCATAGCATAAGGGTTTAGTGTTAAACCAATATAAGAACATTTGATATACTGTAATATGAGAAACTTAGATATTTAAGGTATTGGACTATATATTGAAGGAAGGGTTAGATAAAAGTTACTTTTTACACTGTCAATTAATCTGTTTGCTGTGCTAATAATAATCATTCACAGCTCACTGTCCAGCAGACACATCTATCAAGACCTGCTTGTTTTAATAAGTTTGTCTGGTAATAAAATACTTTACAGAAGAAAAAGGCATCTAATACTCAGAAATGTGAAGATGTACTGGCTGTGCCTAATACAGTGACTGATTTGATCTTGATATGCTTTGTTCCTATTATTGGTTGTTGGGTATGCATTTAAAAAAAAAGTAGTTTTTTTATTCTATTTATTCTGCTCTTTTTCATTGCATGGCTCATTCAATAGATATATTTGTCATTATCCAGAACATTAGTAATTACTTAGTAAGATCATTTCCCCTAATTGAAAATTAGGATAAAATAATATTATTATTAATAATAATAATAATAATAATAATGTAAACACACAATATATGGACAGTATTGGGACACACCTCTTAATTATTGAATTCAGGTGTTTCATTCAGTTACATTGCCACAGGTGTATGAAATCCAGCACCTAGCCATGCAGGCTACCTTTAGAAACACTTGTAAAAGAATGGATCGTTCTAAAGAGCTCACTGAATTTGAGCGTGGTACTGTAATAGGATGCCACCGTTCGAACAAGTAATTTAGTGAAATTTCTTTCCTACTAGGTATTCCACAATCAACTGTGAGTGGTATTATTGCAAACTGTAAACATTGAGGAACCACAGCATCTCTCCCACAAAGTGGCAGACCACGTAAAGTTACAGATCAGGGTCGCTGATTACTGAGGCACGTAGTGCATAAAAATCGCCAATGCTCTGCTGACTCAATAACAATTGAGTTCCAAACCTCCTCTGGTATCAACATCCGCACAAAAACGAAGCCCCGGAAGCTTCATGGGATGGGTTTTCATGACTGAGCAACTGCATGCAAGCCTTACATCACAAATCACAATGCCAAGCGTCGGATGGAGTGGTGTAAAGCATGCGCCAACTACTCTGGAGCAGTGGAAACGTGTTCTGTGGAGTGTCAAATCTCGCAGTGATGGCCGCGGTCACGGACCTCCGCCGCCAATCACCTTCCGATCCCCGCGACGGCAGACCTCTGGCTTCTTACCAGTGTTTCCCTCCTCGAAGACGCCAGCACATGCAGCCTTTCTGCTCTAAAGTGTCCTCTAGGGTGCATGTGCATGCTCTTTCCTGGTCTGAAAGGGCACATGCAAAGAGTTACCAAATTATCCAAAGATCACCCTGGACTATTAAAAGGGCTCTACCCTTCCACTCCTTGCCTGAGCGTAGTTGTTGTCTGCCCATGTTCGTATTGCAAATGGTCCCTCAGTTGTTTCCTGCACCCAGTAATCCCATATCCTGCTTCCCATATCCTGTATCCTGTTGCTGTGTTTGTTCCTGAGCCTAAGCCTATAGTTGGAGTCGTCACCTGCGACGTCTGGTATCATCTTCCACGTCTGGTGCCATCTGCCACTTCAAGCTCCATCTGTGCCAAAGCGTCTGCTACACCTCTTGTCTGTCTGGACTCTTACAGGTACTCTTGTGCTAAAAAACTTTTGCATAGAATGTTGTTTTGCCAGCTGTCACTCCGCTGTGGCGGAGCGGCCTAGTGGTTCCATATACACCACGACTGTGACACACTCTTCTCTTTCTGGAAGTCTGTTGGACGAGTCTGGGTTTGGCCAATGCCAAGAGAATGTTACCTGCCTGACTGCATTGTGCCAACTGTAAAGTTTGGTGGAGGAGGGATAATGCCATGGGGTTTTTTTTCTCATGGGTTGGCCTAGGCCCCCTAGTTCCAGTGAAAGGAAATCTTAATGCTTCAACATACCAAGACATTTTGGACAATTGGATTCTTTCAACTTTGCGGGAACGGTTTGTAGAAGGCACTTCTCTGTCCCAGTATGACTGTGCCCCAGTACACAAAGCAAGGACTATACAGATATGATTGGGTGAATTTGGTTTGGAAGAACTTGACTGGTCTGCACAGAACCCTGATCTCAACCCCACGGAACACCTTTGGAACAAATTAGAATGGAAATTGCAAGCCAAACTCTCTCATTCAACATCAGTGTCTGACCTCACAAATGCTCTTCTGGATGAATAGGCAAAAATGCCAAAAGAGATACTTCAAATTCTTGTAAAAAGCCTTCCCTGAAGAGAGGAGCTCTTTTAGCTGCAATGGGGGATGTACTTTATATTAATGCCTATGGTATTTAGAATGTGATGTCATAAAAGCTCCTGTAGGTGTCACAATACTTTTGTCCATATAGTGTATACATATATACATCATGATTAAAGCAGTGATCATAGAAATAGATGCCGCCATACCATAACACTGCCTGTTCCCCAAATGGGAGAGCGGTATTCTGAAACAAACATAATGCAGTGGTGATGTCCTATATTAAGCAGTTCTCCATAGAGTGGACAGGTAGAGTATTGTGACATCATTTGTGGGATACAAAGGTTTACTTTGGAAACTTGGTTTACTCCAACACTCGGAAACAAAACATGATTTAAGGTTATTTAGCTACCAATAAAATTGGCCCAGTGTGTGTGGGTCATATAGGGAAAATTGAGTGTGATCACCATTCAGTACAGGGACTGATGTGAGGGATGACAATATTTTACAGCGCTGCAGCACTTTATAAGCAACAGAAATAAATAAATAAACTTATAAAAGTTATGGCTAGTTCAAACAATTCCTTGGGAATTCCGTTGTTCTGCTTTGTCAGTAGAACAAGGGAATAACCAGAAGCGACGTTCCATTGCCACACGGACTCCACCTGAGTCCAACGGAAGTCATTGACTTCAATGGGTTCTGTCAGCTTTCCGTCGGGGTTTCCATGGATTTACCGGAAACAATTGCGTAGAATGCAGCACTGTTGTTTCCAGAAATCTCTGCCAGATATGCAATGCAGATGTGAACAGGTCCTTAAAGAAATAAGTAAAATTAGTGTTTTATTTTTTGTAAAATTTCAGAATCAGTTATGAGCAGTTCTTTTAACTAAAATATTTTTGTATCTATATAGATTTTATTTCCAAAAGATAACAAAGTACTGCAGTAAAAAAGAAAAAATATTTTTTTTTAAAATAATTTTTATCACTGAGCACATTGTGCTTTTTGTTGAAATTTATTGTCAGACTCACAGCTTTAACACATGTATTTCTCAACAAAGCAAACAATAG
Source organism: Rhinoderma darwinii (assembly GCF_050947455.1). Classification (NCBI taxonomy): domain Eukaryota; kingdom Metazoa; phylum Chordata; class Amphibia; order Anura; family Rhinodermatidae; genus Rhinoderma; species Rhinoderma darwinii. The sequence goes on along the minus strand of NC_134688.1, from coordinate 394,808,242 downwards.
TATCACAGAAACAATGAGAGATAAACAATGGCAAGAAATAAATTGGAGCACTATTTGAAATTTGTTATCTTTCAATAAGAGTTATATTAACTGTTTTCAATCATGTAAACTGTAATAACTATAATTTTAAATTCCATATGAAATGAAAATGAAACAATTACAATTTTCAAGAGATAACATTAATTTATGTACTTTCTGCAATGTACTTTATTTATATATTAATTAATTTGGAAATAAAAATTTATTTCTATTAAATATCTAACCTTCTGATGGAGATCCAGGATCATTGTCCTTTCTGACACATTAGGGGAATCCTTGCTTAAATAAGTTCTCTATGAAATCTTATCAGTGCTAGGGGATAGAGAACGAGAATTCTAATTGTAAAAACTTTTGATAAAAGGATTGTTATAGTCAGTTAGTCTGGTCTCCAAGAAGTATTTCAAGTACATAAACAGCAATAAATAACTAAGAAACTGATAAGATCTACCCTCTAAATCATAAACTAGAACAAATAAAACAACTGAAGGCAGAATGCCATGTACTAAAAACTCTCGTGCTTGTGTTCTGAGGCTACATTCACACGACAGTGAAAAACAGCCATGCGTCGGGCGATTTTTTTACGGCCGTCAGACGGCCGCTTTCAGAACAATCAAGTTCTAAGGGTATATTTACACGGCCATTTTTTTAACGGCCCGCGAATACTGGTCATCAAAAATATAGGATGTGTCCTATTTTTACCCGTCTTCACGGCCAGACGGCTCCCATAGAACTCAATAGATCAGTTTTTATTGTCCATTTTCAGGAACCAACCCTTGTAACGGCTGATAAAAACTGATCCTGGCCGAGGACTCCACGCACACAGCGCTACTTTCAGCACTGAGTCTGGGGAAGCCCTTGACATTACTGTCCAAGTGCAGTGAAGTCAGGGCTTTCAACAATGGAGTCCCCGGCCAGAGCATTGTAATATTTCTGGCAGGGGACTCCTGTCTTGTAGAAAGCAACCCCCATGAAGATAACACCGCTCTGGCTGTAGATAGCAACCCCCCATACCCTGTAGGTAGCACCACTGTAGCTCCCTGTAGGAGCAGAATCCCTAGTGGCCAGACCCCGCTATATCTATCGATAGTCATGTCAAGGGGTTACTCCTGGAGCAGAATCTCCGGCCATCCCTGATGCTCTGGCCGGGGATGCCTCTCCTGAAGAAGCCCCTGGCGTCACTATTCAAAATATGGACAGTGACGTCAGGAGCTACTCCTGAAGCGGAATCCCCGGCCTGGGCACTGCCCACGCTCTGACAGGGGATTCCGCTTTCCTGACATCACTGTCCATATATGGACAGAGACGTCAAGGGCTCATCTATAAGCGGAATCCCCAACAGAAGGGATTCCGCTCCTACAGTGAGCTACAGTGGCGCTATCTACAGGGGAGGGGAGTAGTGCGATGTACAGGGGGTGCTAACTACAAGAGGGCGTGCTATCTACAGGGGGTGGCAATATCTACATGGGCACTGTGGCACTTTATGGGGGTGTGGCACTATCTACAGGGGACACTGTAGTGCAATCTACAAGGGCACTGTAGAACTATGTGGGCTCTGGCACTTTGTATCTGGGCACTATTTCAATTTATATGTGGGCATTGTGGTACTATGTTGGCACTGTGTCACTATCTACAATGTGCACTGTGGCACTATGTGGGCACTTGCACTTTATATGGGGACACTATGGCACTATGTCACTTTATATGTGGGCACTGTGGTACTATGTGGGCACTTTGGCACTATCTATAGTGGGAACTGGGCACTATGTGGGCACTGGCACTTTATATGTGGGCACTGTGTCACTTTATATGTGGCACTGTGGCACTATCTACAGTGGGCACTGTGGCACTATGTGGATACTGGCCCAACGTGGGCATTATCTACAGTGGGTACTGTGGCACTATCTACAGGGACATTGTGGCACTATCTACATGGGCACTGTGGTGTTTTCAAGGGGCTGGGACAGAAAAAAACCCTGACAAATGAAATCCATCCTTTTATTTTACAGCCATGAAAAACGGATGGCAAACATTAAAAATGGACAGATGGATTGAAAATGGATAAAAAATTGGAGACCCACTGATTCAAAATGGCCACGAAAAACTGACAGTTGATTTAATTTTTGTTTACTGTCGTGTGAATGTAGCCTTAGAGAAGAACAAATGTTAGGGCATAATATTGCATGTATAGCCCATGTGAAATAATAAATATAACCTTAACCCCTTCAGGACTGAGCCTGTTTTGGCCTTCAGGACGAAGCCGATTTTTCAAATCTGACATGTGTCAATTTATGTGGTAATAACTCTGGAATGCTGTTACCTATCCAAGTGATTCTGAGATTGTTTTCTCATGGCATATTGTACTTTAAGTTAGGGGAAAAAATTGGTCGATAAATTCAAATATTTATTTGTAAAAAAACAACAAGATTTAAAGAAAATTAGCAAACATGTGAATTTTTCTAAATTTAAATGTATCTACTTATAAAACAGATAGTAATACCACACAAAATACTTAATAGTTTATTTTTCCCATATGTCTACTTTATGTTTGCATCATTTTTTGAACATTCTTTTATTTTTCTAGGACGTTACAAGGCTTTAGCAGCGATTTCTCATATTTTCAAGCAAATTTCAAAAGCCTATTTTTTCAGGGACCAGTTCAGTTCTGAAGTGGCTATAAGACCCTTATATATTAGAAAATCCCCATAAATCACCCCATTTTGAACTGCACCCCTCAAAGTATTCAAAACAGCATTCAGAAAGTGTTTTAACCCTTTAGGCGTTTCACAAGAATTAAAGCAACATAGAGTGGAAATTTACAAATTTCATTTTCTTTTGCCAAAATTCATTTGTAATAAAAAAAAATCTGTAACACAAAAGGTTTTACCCGAGAAATGCAACACCATATTTATTGCCCAGATTCTGCAGTTATTAGAAATATCCCACATGTGGTCCTAGTGCGGTAATGGACTGAAACACCGGCCTCCGAAGCAAAGGTGCACTTAGTTGATTTTGGGGCCTCCTTTTTTTGAATATATTTTAGGCACCATGTCAAGTTTGAATAGGTCTTGTAGTGCCAAAACAGTAAAGACCCCCCAAAAATGGCCCCATTTTGAAAACTACACTCCTCAAGGAATTTATCTAGGGGTATAGTTAGCATTTTGAACCTACAGTTTTTTTGCTAAATTTATTTGAATTAGTATGTGAAGATGAAAATCTACTTTTTTTGTGAAAAAACGTGGAAATTTTTAATTTTTACAAGGAATAAAGTAGAAGAAACACCCCAACATATGTAAAGCAATTTCTTTTGATTATAGCAATACCCCATATGTGGTAATAAACTGCTGTTTGGACCCACAGTAAAGCTCAGAAGAGAAGGAGCACCATTTGGATTTTGGATTTCTGATTTTGCTGGAATAGTTTTCAGTGCCGTGTCGCGTTTGCAATGCACTGGAGGGATGAAAACAGTGGAAATCCCCAAAAAGTGACCCAATTTTGGAAACTACACCCCTCAAGGAATTTTTCTAGGGGTAAAGTTAGCATTTTGACCCCACAGTTGTTTTGCTGAGATCATTGGAATTAGTCTGTAAAGGTAAAAATCTACTTTTTTTCTGTAAAAACGTAGACATTTTTAATTTTTACAAGGAATAAAGGAGAAAAAGCACCCCAACATTTGTCAAACAATTTCTCCCAATTACGTAAATATGCCATATGTGTTAATAAAGTGCTGTTTGGACCCACAACGGGGCTTAGAAGAGAAGGAGCGCTATTTGGCATTTGGAGCTCAAAAATAGTTTTTGGGTGTCATGTCGAATTTGCAAAGCCGCCGAGGGACCAAAACAGTGGAAGCCCCCCAAAAGTAACCCCATTTGGGAAACTACACCAGTTAAGGAATCTATCTAGGGGTATAGTGAGCATTTAGACCCCACACGTCTTTTGCAGAATTTATTAGAAGTAGGCCGTGAAAATTAATATCAACATTATTTCCACTAAAAAGTAGATTTTTTCATTTTCACAAAGGATGAAGAAGGAAAAAGCACCCCAACATTTGTAAAGCAATTTCTCCCGAGTACAGCTCTACCCCACATGTGGTCATAAATGTTTTTTCATTAGAAAGTACTTAACCCTTTCCGAACTGATCCATGTTCTGCTTTTTCTTTTTAGTTTTTCCTCCCCGCTTTCCAAGAGCCACGACTTTTTTTATTTTTCCGTCAATAGAGTGGTGTGAGGGCTTATTTTTTTGCGGGACGAGCTGTAGGTTTCATTGGTACCATTTTTTGTTTTTTTGGTACATACGACTTTTTTAGCACTTTTTATTACATTTTTTGGTAGAGACAAGGTGACCAAAAAACAGCGATTTTGCAGTTTAAAATTCTTTATTTTTCACGGCGTTTATCGCACGAGTTCAATAATGGAATATTGAAATAGTTTGGACTTCTATGGAGGCAGCGATACCAATTTTGTGTATTGTTTTATTTTTTTACATTACTTTAGAGAAAAAATGTGAAAAGGGTTTATTTTTGGACTTTAAATATTTATTTAATTTTTTCCACTATTAACCCCTTTAGGACACAGCCTGTTTTGGCCTTGTGGACACAGATGATTTTTTCAAATCTGACATGTGTCACTTTATATGGTAATAATTCCGGAATGCTTTTACCTATCCAAGCGATTCTGAGATTGTTTTCTCGTGACATATTGTACTTTATGTTAGTGAAGAAATTTGGTTGATAAATTAAATATTTATTTGTGAAAAACTTCAAATTTTAGCAAAAATTTGAAAAAATTAGCATTTTTCTAAATTTAAATGTATTTGCTTGTAAAACAGATAGTAATACCACCCAAAATAGTTACTAGTTAACATCCCCATATGTCTACTTTATGTTTGCATCATTTTGTTTTTCACGTACTTTTATTTTTCTAGGACGTTACAAGCCTTAGAACTTTAGCAGCAATTTCTCATATTTTCAAGAAAATTTCAATAGGCCATTTTTTCAGGGACCAGTTCAGTTCTGAAGTGGCTTTGAGGGCCTTCTATATTAGAAAGTCCCCATAAATCACCCCATTTTGAAAACTGCACCCCTCAAGGTATTCAAAACCACATTCAGAAAGTGTTTTAAGGCGTTTCACAGGAATTAAGGCAAAGTAGAGGTGAAATTTACAAATTTCATTTTTTTTTGCTGAAATTCATTTGTAATAAAAAAAAAATCTGTAACACAGAAGCTTTTACCAGAGAAACACAACTCAATATTTATTGCCCAGATTCTGCAGATTTTAGAAATATCCAACATGTGGCCCTAGTTCCCTAATGGACTGAAACACTGGCCTCAGAAGCAAAGGTGCACCTAGTGTATTTTGGGGCCTCCTTTTTTTAGGAATATATTTTAGGCACCATGTCAGGTTTGAAGAGGTCTTGTGGTACCTAAACAGTCGAAACCCCCAAAAAGTGACCCCATTTTGGAAACTACACCCCTCAAGGCATTTTTCTAGGGGTATAGTTAGCATTTTGACCCCACAGTTTTTTTTGCAGAATTTAGTGGAATTAGTCTGTGAAGATGAAAATCACCTATTTTTCTGTGGAAACATAGAATTTTTTCATTTTTACAAGGAATAAAGGAGAAAAAGCACCCAAACATTTGTAAAGCAATTTCTCCCGATTACGGTAATACCCAATATGTGGTCATAAACTGATGTTTGGACCCACAGCAAGGCTCAGGAGGCAAGGAGCGCCTTTTGGATTTTGGAGCGCGGATTTTGCTGGATTGGTTTTGTGTCATGTCGGGCTTGCAACGCCCCGGAGGGACAAAAACAGTGGAAACCCCCCAAAAGTGACCCTATTTTGGAATCTACATCCCTCAATGAATTTTTCGAGGGTTATAGTGAGCATTTTGACCCCACAGGATCTTTTTTAGAGCTAAGGTGACCAAAAGACAGAGATTTTGGCACTTTAAATTCTTTATTTCTTACAGCGTTCACCGTGCGCAATAAATTACGTTTTACTTTATTCTGCCGGTCTGTACGATTACGCCGATACCATATGTGTATAGGTTTTTTTTACGTTTTGCAGCGTTTGCACAATAAAATTAAGTTTCTATAAAATAATGTATTTTCTGAGACACGCTATTCTGAGCCGTAACTTTTTTATTTTTTCGTCAAAAAAGCTGTGGGAGGTCTTGTTTTTTGTGGGACGGGTTGTAGTTTTTATTGGTACCATTTTGGGGTAAATGCGACTTTTTGATCACTTTTTATTTTATATCTTGGGAGGGGTGGTGACCAAAAAATAGCAATGCTCACAGTTTTCCATTTTCCATTTATTTTGCTTGCGGCGTTCACCTTGTGGAAAAATTAACATTATAGTTTCATAGTTTGGGTCGTTACGAACACGGTGATACCAAATATGTGCACTTGTTTTCATTTTTTCCCTATAATAAATGACTTATTATAGGAAAACAAAACCTTTTATTTTTAGACTTTTATAAAACATTTTTATTAACACTTTTTTACTTTTTACACTTTATTTCTTTGTTTATTAACTTTTTTTTTTACTTTTTACACTTTATTTTTTTTACCTGCAGCTCTGATCGCTGCTAGAATACATTACACTACCTAGGTAGTGTAATGTATTTCAACTGTCAGTGTGACGTCACAGTCACTCTGAAAGTTGGTCTACGAGGATCAGCAGAGGCTGATCCTCATAGGCTTCCATACATGGCATTCCCGGAGGCCGTTGCCTGGCCTCCGGGTGCCATCACAAGCATCAGCAGCCCCCACAATTGCATGGGGGCTGCTGATGTGGTACAAACCCCCTGCATGCGGAGATCGCAATCGAGCTTCGCATGTAACGGTTTAATTGCCGAAATCAGCGGCGATGAGCCGCTGATCGGCAACACTGGAGTGTCAGCTGTCGGGGACAGCTGATCTCCAAGTTCCCGATGTACACTGTCGCCGACAGTGTGCATCAGGAACGACACATTGACTTCCTGTCACTCTGACAGAAGCCTATCAGGACCAGCCGAGGGTTGGTCCTGATGGGCTTCCGTCCATGGCAGACACGGAAGCCATTGTTTGGCTTCCGTTTGCCATACTAACTATCGGCAAACCTCGCGATTTCGGACCGGGGTCTGCCGATATGTTAGAAACCCCCAAAATTCGGCGATTGCAACCGATCGCCGAATTTAAGGGGTTAATTCGCTGGTCGGCAAGAGTGGAGTGTCAGCTGTCGGCGACAGCTGACCTCCCGGTTCCCGGTGCACACTGTCGCCGACAGTGTGCACTGGGAAAAACTCAGTAACTGTACGTCCTCGTGCGGGAAGTAACCTCCCGCAACAACGTACTGTTACGTCCTCGTGCGGGTAGGGGTTAATAACTGTTTACTTTTGTTTTTACACATTTTATTAGTCCCCATAGGAGACTTGAACCAGCAATCATTAGATCACTGGTAGAATACACTGCAATACTAATGTATTGCAATATATTTGGATTTTTACAGGCTCCTGTAACAGCGCAATCGCTGTTTCTGTCCGTTAGTCCCGGGTATCAGCTGTAATACACAGCTGACACCTGCAGCGTATGGCGTGGGCTCAGCGCATGATCCGCTACATATATCACCCCCTACACCACGACATGCTATTAAGTCATGGTGCGGGAAGGGTTAAATGCGCAGCGGATGGTGCAGAGTGAAAATTAAAATTTTCCACTGATGTGCCATTTTAGTGCACTATATGTTGTGCTCAGTTTGTGCCACAAATACCTCATAAAATATTAACCGGGTTCTCCCGGGTATGGCGATGCCATATCTGTGGACGTAAACTGCTGTTTGGGTACGCTGTAGGGCTCAGAAGGGAGGGAGCGGCATTTGGCTTTATGGAGTGCAGATTTGGTTGGTAGTAGCTCTGGCATTTTGCTGGTATTTCAGTTTATAATGTGGGGGCATATGTAGGCTGGGCAGAGTACATCAGGGGCATAATAAGAGGGTATAATAATGGGGTAAATAAATAATAATCCGCAGATATGTGGCCAGTGTCGCACTTATAAATGGCGCCCGGTCTTATCCGCTTTTGGAACACTGCACATTTTGCATCGCCATATTCTGGGAGCCGAAACTTTTTTATTTTTTCACCACCAGAGCTGTGTGAGGGCTTATTTGTTGCGGGACAATCTGTAGTTTTGATTGGTACCATTTTGGCGTACCTGCGATTTTTTTTGATAACTTTTTATTCTATTTTATTCTATTTTTCGGCAAGCAAGGTGACCAAAAACCATCAATTCTGACAATGAGTTTTATTTATTTTTTACGGCGTTCACCCTGGGCTATAATTGACAGTTTTACTTTATTTTGCGGGTCGGTACGATTATGGCGATACCATATGCATACAGTTTTTTTTACCTTTTGCAGTCAAAAAAGCTGTGTAAGGGCATGTTTTTTGATCACTTTTTATTGTATATTTTGGGAGGGGCAGTGACCAAAAAATAGTGATTCTGGCATTGCTTTTCGTTTATTTTATTTACGGTGTTCACCGTGCAGGAAAAATAATATTATAGTTTTATAGTTTGGGTCGTTACGAATGCGGTGATACCAAATATGTGTACTTTTTTTACGTGTTAATTTTTTTCCTATAATAGAGGCTTATTATAGGAAAAAAAAGCAGTTCTTGTTTATGTCACTTATAACTATTATTTTTACACTTTTTTTTAAAACATTTTTATTCTTTTTTATTACTTTTTTACTTGTCTCACTAGGGGACACTTAGACTTGCAGCTCTGATCGCTGCTGGAATACATTACACTACACACGTAGTGTAATGCATTCCAACTATCATTGTGACGTGACAATCACACTGACAGGAAGCCTCCGACGACCAGCCTCCGGCTGGTCCTCATAGGCTTCTATACATGGCAGCCCGGAAGCCATTGTCTGGCTTCCGGTTGCCATGGGTACCATCGCCAGCCCCCGTGATTTCACGTGGGGTCTGCCAATCTGCGCTAAACACCTTTAGTGTGGCGATCGCAATCGAACCCTGCAATTAAGGGGTTAACTGCCAAAATCAGCAGCGATGGGCCACTGATCGGCAACGGGGAATGCAGGGCAGACACCCTGCACAGTTAACCGCTGCTGCGGTGTAGCACCGCGCGGCGGTTAACTGTCAAAGCACTGACGTAACTGCACGTCGAGGTGCACAAAGTTACTGCACACATTGAAGTGCAGTTACGTCAAGGTGTGGGAAGGGGTTAATATAATGTTAAGGAAACAAGGCACAAACTTTGTATGGAAGAGGACCTATCACCTCTCCTGACATGTCTATTTTAGTAACTACATGTATTCCCTATGAAATAACACTTCTGGAACATATTTTCTTAGAACTCTGCAATGTGACATTCTTCTGTTATTCCTCCTAGAAATGTATGAATAAATTGACAACTGGGTCAAAGTTTCACTCTGTCAGCACTGATTGGATATTGTCAACCTGTGTAGGTACACAGCCCCACTGGTAACACACAATTTCAATGTATTTATTAATTTTTTAGGAGGAATAATAGAGGAATGGCACAACGTGGAAAGTGTAGTCAGGGATTCCCTCTAGGAGCGGAATCGCCGGCCAGAGCGTCGACAACGCTCTGGCAGGGGATTCCGCTCCAGGAGCTGTCCCTGGCGTCATTGTCCATAGATGGACAGTGACGTCAGGGGATCCCTCTAGTAGTGGAATCCTGAACAGAGCGTCGGTCACATTGTGGCCGGAGATTCCTTTCCCGGAGGAGTTCCTGAGGTCACTGTCCATATATGAACAGTGACATCAGGGGTTCCCTCTAGGAGTGGAATACACGGCCAAAGAATTGGCCACACTGTGCCAAAATATTCTCCTCGAGGAGGAGTCCCTGATGTCATATATGGACAGTGATGTCAGGGGTTCCCTCTAGGGAGCGAGAAAGGTGTTGTAAGTTGGATGTTTCCTTAACAGCTATTAATTTAAAGCACTGTAAATGCTGGAAGTACCTACATGCAGATGGCAATCCTATAAGAACATAGTGTATGAATATGCACTAACAATGGCTGGATCCTATAGCTCATGTAAATGCAAGGTGACCACCTGCTCTGTGCTAAGATTTCAGTGTAATGTGGTGGTCATCTTGCTAGGGGGCGCTGTACATCTTTGAGTTGCCTAGTAAATGATTTAGACACAAAACATTTCTTTCTGTATGGGGAGGCTGAAGTCTGTCATTTATTCATATAGTATTAAGCACAGCACTTACAAAGCAAGGGAAGCAAGAGCCAGTGAAAATAAGTAAAATGTATAAATAAGTAAATAAGTGGATTTCATTATACATAAGAGCAATAGATTGTATAGAAACACATAACTGTAAATAAGCATTATGGAATTACAGCATGAATGGAAGTTTGAGTATTTATTTATTATTTAAAAAGCTAATATACATGTAACACCTGGGTATCTCAGCAGGGGCAGATACAGACAGCTGAGGGCCCCTGTGTAAGAACAGTATATGGGCCCCTTACTCTCCGAAATGTCATGATAAATCACCCTCTTATGTCTCTCTAACAATCCATAAGTAATTGTTAGTCATTAAATTAATAATCTCAGTCATTTACATGCAATTTAACACAGAGAAGAAGGTTGTTTTAAGGTGACAGTGGACCCCCTTACCTACAGGGCCCCTGTGCAGCTGCACAGGTTGCACCAATGGTATGTCTGTCTGTGTACCTAAGCGTCTGTTGGTGTTTGAATAGTTTCACTTACTATTAACTTTCCTTAACCAGCCCGGAGTCCACCCGAGTGTTGCATAAAGGGTGGCTAGTAGGAGGTTCTTCCAAAAGGGGTGACTAGGGGAACCCCTACTTAGCTCTCACTTACTGCCAGTGATCTAATACAGCTACAGGTAAGTATAGTAAATGGTAAAAGACATTTATTGCCATACCAACAGGTAGGCAGAACTGGTAGGGCCAGTGCATAGCACAAGTGTGAGGCCTAAAATTAATGGTAATATATCTACGGGAGAGCAGATGAATTATAACAAGAAAAGTGATATAAGGCATCATAGAAGCAGAACAACGAATAACGGGTAACGACGGATCCGACGCATGACATTCATGAACAGTGTTCGACGAAACCCATTAACTTTAATGGCCCTCATCATGTTTTCATCATGGGATTCGTCACTTTCATGAAAAAATAGCCTAGCATGCTGCGCTATTATTTCCAATGATTTGGACTGGATCTGCAACAGAGGCTCCCAATGGAGCCTCCGACACAGATGTGAACAGAGCTTAAGAGGTAGTAAAGACAGTAGAAGATTAATTGACAAATCGCAGCAAAATTGTCAACCACCACCTTCAGACCGTGTACAAGGGCTCACACACGCCAGTAGTATCAGCCTATCTACCAAACTAGTAGCCTATATCCAATGGCTGAGATTAAACAACAAATAATAGTCTCCAAAGTTGACAGCTGCTGGTACCGTTAGCGCACTTAGATGGTGAGTGTGATTGTCCATACAGAGGATGAGTACTATAGCTGGTCTCGGTAGTTCTACACAAAGATTTGGTGATGTCGCCTCGCTCACTTAATGCTTCCACCATTGTTCTCTGCTAAACGCCTATTCCCCTTTTCTTAATATATGGGTTTTCTGCTCCTTCATATTGTAATGTATACAGGTTTTCAGATCCTTTTACTTGCCCATAATCCCTTACAGCCTCTTGCTGTTTTGTGGTGGGGAGACGTCTAGCATCCTCCCACCATCAGCAGGCATTACATACAGAAGCATAGATTGAATATTTTAGGCCTTCTGCTAAAGCTATACCTGGGCTAAATATCAAATAGATAATATATTTTTTCCACGGTATAAAATATACATTCCTCAACATTGAAATTGCAATACCAAGAAGGGCAACCGTAAGGTGATGCTAATCGAGGAAGTAGCAGGTGTCACTAAGATCTGCAAATGATCACATTTTCAAGCACCTACGGATGTAGCCATCTTGATCTTGAATCTGATAGCTTGCTACAGCGCGATATCACACAACAAAAGCCATTGAAAAGACATTGAAAGAGTTACGATAAATGATCTTGCCACTGTGTATTTAATGCGTTCAAAAGTCAAGATAAAGATGGTTACATCTGTAGCTCCAATCTATGTCATGTGGGCGGGCATGAAAGCCAGATGGAAAGCAATGTTTTTTAGCCACATGAAACCTCAAAAATCAGATCAAGTGGTGTGAGATTATTGTGCGATGCCTCCTCTTTGTCGACGTGTCAGTTATCACCACTTGTCGCAAACTGAGAGGGACAGAATCTTTGAACTGAGAGACCGTAGTTTATCACTCCAGTAGATCGCTATGCACCTGGGTTAAGATGTCAGCACTGTTAAACAATACGCGTTCAACAACGTACCGGAAAGACAGCAAGAGGTGCGTGGAGGCGAATCTCTGCACGAACTGATCGTCTGATTGGAAGAATGGCACGTAGTGATCCATTCTGTACTGCAAGTGAAATTGGACATCACATCCCAAGCCCATGGCGACAACCAGTGTAGACACAAACCGTCAAAAGGCATTTGCACGACATTGGGCTACGAGCCAGACGTCCAGCTACAGGTGTTCCATCGGCCACACGCCTCCACTCTCAAAGGCTATCATGGTGCACAGAAAGATAGCAAGGGAGGCTGGAATGGAGGTCTATCCTCTTCAGTGATGAGTCCCGCTTTTGTCTCGGATGTAATGATAGCCGGAGATTTGTCTGGAGACCATGTGGGCAATGCCATGAAGAGACCTTCACTCGGAAACATCACACCAGTCCTACTCCTGTGATTGTGGTGTGAGGTGGCATAATGTATGGTAGCAGGACCCCTCTAGTCTTTATTTCAGGTACACAAAGAGCTCGGCTTTCCATTGATTTGGTCGTGGAACCAATGGTACGGCCATTTCTCCAAAGTGTCTAAGGTGCCGTTTTTCAACAGGACAACGCAAGACCGCATGTAGCTCGCGCTTCTATGAGCAGCCTGCGTGGCCTAAACATGTTACCATGGCCTGCAGCATCTCTGGACTTGTCTCACATTGAGCAAATCTGGGACGTCATTGATTGCAATTGCACAGAGAGTTGCCAGCAGCCGATCTTGATGATTTGCATGCCCAAGTGCATTCAGTGTAGCATAACATTCCTTAGGCGACCATTATTAACCTCATTGATGGCATGCCAAGGCATGTAAGTGTGTGTATTTCTGTGCATGGCGCTCATACTTGATACTGAATAAGTCAACATGTTTGGAATATTTTGTTTCCATTTTTTTAGCATTTGCATATCATTAACATGTCTATCGATCCTGTGATTTACACTATTCCAAAATGTTTCTTTCTTAGTATTGCAATTTCAATGTTGAGGAGTGTAATTTGATGACTATTTTTTAATACAAATGTGTTTCATATATTATCATTCTTTATTCTTTCATCATAATTAGATACAAGCATCTATTTTCTTCCTGTACGTACTTAAACAGTGATTTTCATTCTGATTATTATAGAATGGTTTCTTTTATTACACTATAGTCAGCTATTGGACTGTGCAAGTGCAGTATTTTTAAAGGACGGGTGTCGCAAAAAAAAAAAAATTTGATATCAATTTGCTTTTAGTGTTTTATTAAAAAATTTTTTATTTATTTGTGTGTTTGTGTTTTACTTTTTTTTATTTTTGAACTTTTTGTTGTCTATGGGGGCTGCCATTATTTTTTTCATCTCTGTATGTGTCGATTAACGACACATACAGACATGGAATACGGCACATACAGCCCCATAGTGAATGTGAACGGGACCCGTTCCATTCACTATGCTGTACGCCGTCTGTGTGGGAATGGCGCATGCGCCACTCCCACACAGTCCAAATGGAAGGTCTTCGGCCGAGCGACGTCCGGCGCCATTTTCTTGTGGACCGGAAGCCGTGGCCGGACAGTAAGATTACTACTTCCGGTCGCGGCTTCCGGACTTGTGTTCTAATGCAAGCACTTGGAGCGGAGGGAGCGGACAGACCGGAGGGAGCGGCGGGAGCGGCGGCGGCAGGAGCAGGTAAGTTATTTCTATGTATGTTCGTGGTTTAGTGTGTGATTAGCACTGTATTTAAGCCTACTACACTGTGTGTTCACTCAAAAAATGGCGACACACAGTGTAGGAGCTTTGACCGTTCAATCCCCTCCTTTCTCCTGGCACTAGCCAGGATAAGGGAGGGGGGATTCTGTGAGCACACTAGAGCAAGTGTGTATTCTCAAATTTTGCAGCATAAAGAAATGTGGTTGCTTTACCACATGCCAATGCTGCAATTTTGGGTATTGCTCCATCTAGTGACCAGCACTGGGAAATGTTATAAATTAAAATCTAATTTATAATATTTCCTGACTCGTGAAAAAATAAAAAAAATTAGAACAATGTTTAATCATTTATACACTAACTGTTTAACTAAATAAAAAATAATAATAATTTTCTAGCGACACATTACCTTTAAGGGAGTTTTACAGTTTCAGCAACTAAAGCTTTTGCTTTTTACAATGAAAAGTAAGGGTATGTTCACAGGGCCTATTTTCAGCCGTTTTTCAGGCCATAAACACCCGCAAAAATGGCTGAAAATACGGGGGCTGAACGCCTCCAAACATCTGCCCATTGATTTCAATGGGAAAATCGTCATTCCGTTCCCACGGGGTGTTTTTTTACGCAGCCGTTTTTTAAAATGGCGCATAAAAAAACACCCCATACAAAAGAAGTGCATGTCAGCTGTTTTTCATTGGGTTAATAGAAAAACAGCTCCAAAAATGTCCGTAAAAAACGCATCAGAAAACGCTTGATGCTTAAAAAATGGCTGAAATTCAGAGGCTGTTTTCCCTTGAAAACAGCTCCGTATTTTACAGCCATTTTATGTTGAGCGTGTGAACATAGCCTAATGCTGCATTCACATGTGCATCGGGACTCCGTTCATGGGTTCTATTGGACCTTTCCGTCAGGAGAACCCATGAACGGAATCCAAACTGTAACAAATGGAAACTATAGGATTCTGTTTGCATCACCATTGATTTTAATGGTGACAGACCCGGCGCAAATGTTTTCCGTTTGTCACCATTGGGTAAGGGTCCTGTTGTTCTCAAAACAACGGAAACAATTTTTACTTTGCACCATTCACAGTGCATTCATTTCTGGAAAAGACCTGTGGGGTCAAAATGCTCACTATACCCCTTAATAAATGCCTTGAGGAGGTAGTTTCCAAAATGGGGTAACTTCTCAGGGGTTTCTTTTATTATTTCATATCAGAGCTTCTTCAATTTTGAACCAATACTTTGTAAATCACTAAATTAGGCCTCAATTTTGCATGGTACTCTTTCACTCCTGAGCTCTATGGTATGTCTAGGAAAAAGATCAGGGTCCCAGGTAGGGTGTTTATAAAACCGGGAAACACAGCATAATAGCTGTCTTTTTATGGTGGTGCAAGCTGGGCACAATATAATGGACACTAAAATGGCATATCTATGTAAAAATGGCCATTTTCACTCTGCAACACTATCGTTTGCTCAAACAGCAGTTTATGACCAAATACGGTATGGGGTATTTACATTCTCTTGAGAAGTTCCACAGATATGCCATTTCAGTGGCAAATATGTTGTGCCCAGTTTGTGCCACTGGAGATACATACGCCAAAAATTGTTAAAAGGGTTCTCCCGGGTATGGCGATGCCATATTCTGTGAAAGTAAACTGCTGTTTGGGCTCAGAAGGTAGGGATCGCCATTTGGCTTTTGAAGCTCAAATTTTGCTTGGTAGTAGGTTTGTTTGGAGTATTAGGCTGGGTTCACACGAGCATGTTACGTCCGTAATGGACGGAACGTATTTCGGCCGCAAGTCCCGGACCGAACACACTGCAGGGAGCCGGGCTCCTAGCATCATAGTTATGTACGACGCTAGGAGTCCCTGCCTCGCTGTGGGACAACTGTCCCGTACAGTAATCATGTTTTCAGTACGGGACAGTAGTTCCACGGAGAGGCAGGGACTCCTAGCGTCGTACATAACTATGATGCTAGGAGCCCGGCTCCCTGCAGTGTGTTCGGTCCGGGACTTGCGGCCGAAATACATTCCGTCCATTACGGACGTAATGTGCCCGTGTGAACCCAGCCGAACTGGTATTTCAGTTTATAATGTGGGGGCATATGTAAGCTGTGCGAAGTGCATCAGGGCATAATCAGGTGTTATAATAATGGGGTAAATAATATAATAAAACGATGTTTGTTACGCTTTGCAGCAATCCCTTAGGCGCAGGCCTGTGTCGCACTGATAAATGCTGTTGTTTCTTATCCCCCTTTTGGTCCACACTCCGCACCTTTGCAATTTGGGGAATTTTGCTGGGATAGTGTTGTCCTGGTATAATACGAGCACCTCCACTTCCAGCAGATATGTTTGAGCCTTCCACTTCCTGGTTCCCTAATAATAAAAATTTGGGTTGCCATTTTTTGAGAGCCATAACTTTTTTGTTTTCCTGTCTATGGCACTGTGGGATGGCTTGCTTTTTGTGAGACAAGCTGTCTTTTTTATTGGTACCATTTTAAAGTAATTGCGACTTTTTGATCCCTTTTTATCCTAATTTTTGTGAGGAAAGGTGACCAAAAAACAGCAATTCTGGCATTGTTTTTTTAGGGTTTTATAGACACAGTGGCGGATTAAGTAGACCATGGGCCCTGGGCTGTTACCCAAACTTGGGCCCCCCTTCCTCACCGCCGCCCTGCCGCGCCGTAACTATTTTTAACACTACCTTTTTGGGCAAGCATTAACAGTGTTACGACTTCCCTTGTCACAGCGCGGTGTCCCTACATACTGACAGTATCACACTGTGCAGGGACACAACCTCCTGACAAGGGGAATTGTCTATCAGTCCTGGACTGCAGAAAGACTTTTTGTGAAATACAAGGATTCCTATAATAAAAATGTCAGGAGAGGTGACAGATTCTCTATAAATCTAGTGACTCACAGGTGACGACGTCTCAGATTCTAGTAGTTTTTTTCCTCTTTTCTTCTCCATCCGGTCCAGCGCTCATGACGACTTCTCCCGGCCATGACTCATTTCTGCAGAATTTGCCACTCAGACGTCTCCTCACTTTTCCAACATTTCCACACCTATAAACGAAAATAAAGTTATCATGGTGCCACATACTGTACCCCTAAATATAATAGCACCAAACACTGCGCCTGAATATAATAATACCACACACTGTAAAACACCACATACACACAGCCCCCTGTACATAGTGCCACACACAGCCCCTGTAGATATTACACACCCCCATAGATATCGCCATACACAGCCCCCTCTATATATCACATCCCCCCCCATAGAGAGCGTTACACACAGCCCCCTATAGATAGTGCCAAACAGCCCCCCTGTAGAGAGCGCCACACAGCCCTCCCCCTTGTAAATAGCACCAAAAAGCCCCCCCTATAAAAAGAGCGCCACACACATACCACTGTGGATAGCACTACACAGCCCCCCCTTGTATATAGTGGCACACAGCGCTCCCCCTTGTATATAGTGGCACACAGCGCTCCCCCTTGTATATAGTGGCACACAGCGCTCCCCCTTGTATATAGTGGCACACAGCGCTCCCCCTTGTATATAGTGGCACACAGCGCTCCCCCTTGTATATAGTGGCACACAGCGCTCCCCCTTGTATATAGTGGCACACAGCGGTCCCCCTTGTATATAGTGGCACACAGCGCTCCCCCTTGTATATAGTGGCACACAGCGCTCCCCCTTGTATATAGTGCCACAAGGTTATGTACACATTTAAAAACTTTATATTATAATTATATATATATATATATATATATATATATATATATATATATATATATATATATATATATATATATAAGTATGTGTGTGATTGATTGATTTCATTAAAAAATATTTTCACTTTTTGAGATACAGCTGCTTTGTATCCTGTATCCGTCAGGTCAGCAGGACTGACAGGATCAGTGACACGCAGGATCCACCTCAAATCTATCACATCTAAGATTAGAATTTAGCGCAGGGCCCGTTTCACTGATCCCGTCAGTCCTGCTGACCTGACGGATACAGGATACAAAGCAGCTGTATCTCAAAAAGTGAAAATATTTTTTAATAAAACGGAATTACAAGTTGCACCAAACACACATTTTTATAAAAAAAAACAAAAAACGACGTGATTTTTACGACGTTTTTTCCGTAGACAATTGCTATTTTAGAATTTTTATTCATAAAGTTTGAAAATAATAGTAAAAAAATAAGCTTTTTTACGTTTCAGCTATTTTTTTTGGTAATAACAGTTTTACCCTAAAATAGACCTTTTATTTGTAATCGTCATTGTTTACCGTAAATTTTAATATATTACATGTCTATATTAGGGTAATTGGGTCAGCGCTAGCGTTACAACAATGTTTGGCGGGGGGGGGGAACGTTTTTATTTTGGGGTGGGTATTTTATGTGTATTTATTATTTTTTTTTTTTTTGCACTTTACTTTACTATTTTTTTATTACTATGGTCTGTCCCCCAAAGGTCAAAGAAGACCTTTGGGGAACTTTATATATATTTTTTCTTTATTTTACACCAGGTTTTTCCACTGTAACTGGGGCTGCACAGCAGCCCCAGTTACAGGGGAAATCAGCCCTCTCATAGTGACTATTGTCACTAATAGGGCTGTGCTGGGTCTAGTTAGACCCAGCAGCAGTCTGTCACTAACGGCACCCGGTGATCATGTGACCAGTCACATGATCACCGGGAGGAATAGAGACAGCGCCGCTGCTGCTGTCTCTATTCCTATACACAGCGTTCATTGAACGCGGTGTAAGAAGACATCGGAGAAGACAGAAGCAGCGAAAGCTGCTTCTATCCTCTCCTCAGGGTCCCCGGCAGTCACTGACAGCCGGAGACCCGACATTCAGCTGCCCGATCGCGCGGGCAGCAAGTTAAAACCCGAGCCGTAGAAAGTCTATGGCTCGGGTTTTAAGGACCCATCCCTGACCGCTGGCCGTAAAAATACAGCCAGCGGTCGGGAACCAGTTGGGTAGGAGGATAACTAACCTCAGCGCCGGTGACCGCCCGGCTCTTCTCTTCTCTTGCAGCTTTGGAGTAACAGAACAGCCGTCCGTCGCTGTTCTGTTACTCAATGGCGCACTTGTCAGGGAGGCGTGTCCTACCCCTTTCCCGGCCAATTCCCTGCTCCTCCCCTCCTGATCTTCGGAAGTTAGCAGCGCTAGCGCGCTGAATAGGTTTGGAAGATGTGCGGTTCGGGCTGCCATGGGCCCCCTGGGAGCCTCGGGCCCCGGGCGGCCGCCCGAATCGCCCATATGATAATCCGCCACTGTATAGACAGTGTTCACTGTGCGCTATAAATGACATGTTAACTTCATTCTGCTGGTCAGTACGATTTAAAACGTATATAGATTTTTTATGTTTTCAAACTTTTTGCACAATAAAATTACTTTTTTTCAATTTTTTTTTTTTTTTTTTCTGTTGCCATGTTCTGATAACCATAACATTTTCATTTCTTTGTCGACGGAGCTGTATAAGGGCTTGTTTTTTTGTTAATTGCGGGGATCGGAGCTAGCTCCAGTCCCTGCCTTTACAGCAGGGTGTCAGCTGTAACATATAGCTGACACCCGCAGATAATCGCGCGGGCTCAGCTACTGAGCCTGTGCAATCTATTTGTCGTAAGTATACAACATTTTGCGGGAAGCACTTGCTTTCCATGACGTATACTTATGACAAATGTCGGGAAGGCGTTAAAAAATAAAGAAAAAAACAACTTTAAAGGTCTACATGGCCTTTGAACTGTATAATATTTTATTTGAACATGACTCCTACATATCTCTAATTTGTAGTCTCTTGCAGGATTGATGATTAGCTCAAGAAATGAGTCATCCTGCTAAGATAACTGCATCTTTTACACTGTTGTTATTACACGATTCTTGTACATTGATAGAGTAAAGATGTTTGTAGCTGTACAGGAAATCCATCCTCTCACCACATGGTGCTAATGATAAGTTGATACAATAAATTGTAGTCATTACATTAGTTTGCCTTTTATATAAAAGGTGATTTAGAGGACTTTTTGTCTTTTTTCCTATGAAACTTGACTTGTGGGGAATAGCGATGCATGAGGTAATAAAAGTAAAGTGATAGTGACCCCAGTTTAGTTCACCAAATTTACCCACATGAGACTTATTGTTACTAGAAGCATTAGCTGCTGGTAAAAATGTTCATGCTTATTTTAATAAAGCACCAAATTACAAAGAAATGTTGTATTTAAACTCATTATATATGTATATTTATGAAGAATTATGACATTTACTTAGATTGTAACACCACCTGGTGTTCAAAGGGTAAAGCAACGTGCATGACCATCTACTAGACTGAGTGCGGGTGGACACGCATGCTCAGTCTTTCTTTCAACAGTTCTATGGGCAGTGATGCTATGTTCACTGCAAAGTAGCTAAATGAAATAGCTTTCTGCTTGTCAGGGAAGGAGCAGAGTCCCTGCAGTAACCTGGCAGTATAGCTGAGAAGACTTCTTCTCAGCTTGATAGGATTGTAAAGCTGAATTAGAAAGTAAGAAGGGACTATATTGCCAGCTACCAGAGGGGGAAGGAGACTGATTCTTCTCAGAACCCCTTTCCCCAGCATCACAGATTAGCAGCAGCACCAAGGAGGGCACAGAGAAGCGAAAGATGATGAAATATGTATAATTTTATGCTAGAAATATTGCACTTTAAAACAGCTATTAACAGCATTTCAGGACTTTTGGTATGAAAAGGATTACCCTTTTAATATCTATCCTCTAAGTTTACTGTATGTTGCATTTGTCATAGAGACACAGATGGAAACATTTCACATTTTGTTTAGTCTTCATATATCTTTATAAACTAATTTAGGCTCTAACTTTTAATCAACAAATTCCTTTCCAGTGTCAATGCATTCAGCAATGTGTAGAATAAAACACTAAATTTAGTTTGCTACTTTCTTTCAGTGTGATGCCTGTGGAAACCATGAGCTTTTGGCCACTATATCTTTAATATGTGCTACACGAAGTAGGTGTAATGGTTAAAAATAAAAACAACATGCCTGAAAGATATAAAGTAAATATTATATCAATCCAAATTATTATACTCACTCAATGCTAGGTAATTTTACTGCACACATATTAACACAGACTACTGTCTTCCTTTGTATTTATTCATATTATATGTTTATCATCTAACAGGGGTGTTATAGGGGACTTACAGTAAATTCCTTTAGTTACTCTGCCTAAAGCCCCATGCACACAGCCGTGTCCATAATCACGATCTGTGATTACAGGCACGGCCAGCCACGGATGGCCGCATTTGCGGACCGTGCTCCCATTATAAGGGATGGGAGCACGGTCCGTAAAATAAAAAAATAAAACATGTCCTATTTTCTACGGCACGGAAATATTCCTGTAGAAATACGAGAAGGTGTCCGTGGATAATAGAAGTGAATGGGTCCGTAATTGCGGACCATAATTACGGTCCGCAATTACGGGCAAAATCTACGGTCGTGTGCACGGGGCCTAACTCTTCCTGCACTTCAACATATATGTACTAGGAGACGGGAAGTTACTTCTCACATCTTGACATACATGCACATAACTGCACTTCTGCTCATAGAAGCTTCTAATTTATGACTTTTAACACTTTCAACACTGCAATACATATGTCCCCTTTGGTGTTTTAAGGTTTCACACCCATGGTCTTATTGCCAGTTGATACATACGGTATTCTGTATTTGGTGTTGTATATTGCACTATATTCACTCCTAAAAGCACTGTTTTCAGATAAAATAATATGGTTTGAGATATGGCAGTTAATGGGGTATGATGCATCTTTTTTACATGCAAATATCAAATTAAAAAAAACACCCTTTATATTGCTGTATGAAAATATGGCAGAATGCCCCCATTGAAATGCATGGCGGTAGTATTAGGGATGAATGCCTCATTCTCGCGGACATGATGTGTTTTGATCCATAATATGGTCAGTATTGTGCACCACATTGTGATTAATAGTGTTCTATTTGGTGCCTTGCTTTACATTGTTGTTCCAATAGATGCATGAAAACAGTGCTTTCAGGGGAGGACATCGTCTCAGGTACAGCATCTGAGACACTTTTTTATGCAGACTGGTAAAGAAAACCTACTGTAAGGTTATAGCTATATCTAAATACACTGCACCTGAAAAAAACTGATCCCTAAGAGATATATATATACATGTATTAATATAAATATACTATATATATATATACAATACAAATATACTGTAGCAGAAAAAACATTTCCTACGAAGATATATATATCTTCAGCCGTACTAACTATGTAACTATGTATATATATGTATGTATGTATGTATATATATATATATATATATATATATATATATATATACACTACTGTTCATAAGTTTAGGGTCACTTAGAAATGTCCTTATTTTTGCAAGAAAAGTACAGTTTTTTTCAATGAAGATAACATTAAATTAATCAGAAATACACTCTATACATTGTTAATGTGCTAAATGACTATTCTAGCTGCAAACGTCTGGTTTTTAATGGAATATCTACATAGGTGTATAGAGGCCCATTTCCAGCAACCATCACTCCAGTGTTCTGATGGTACATTGTGTTTGCTAACTGTGTTAGAAGGTTAATGGATGATTAGAAAACACTTGAAACCCCTTGTGCAATTATGTTAGCACCGCTGTAAACAGTTTTGCTTTTTAGTGGAGCTATAAAACTGACCTTCCTTTGAGCTAGTTGAGAATCTGAAGCATTACATTTGTGGGTTCGATTAAACTCTCAAAATGGCTAGAAAAAGAGAGCTTTCATGTGAAACTCGACAGTCTATTCTTGTTCTTAGAAATGAAGGCTATTCCATACGAGAAATTGCCAGGAAGCTGAAGATTTCCTACAACAGTGTGTACTACTCCCTTCAGAGGACAGCACAAACATGCTCTAACCAGAGTAGAAAGAGAAGTGAGAGGCCCCGCTGCACAACTGAGCAACAAGACAAGTACATTAGCGTCTCTAGTTTGAGGAATAGGTCCTCAACTGGCAGCTTCATTAAATAGTACCCACAAAACGCCAGTGTCAATGTCTACAGTGAAAAGGCGACTCCGGGATGCTGGCCTTCAGGGCAGAGTGGCAAAGAAAAAGCCATATCTGAGACTGGCTAATAAAAGGAAAAGATTAATATGGGCAAAAGCACACAGACATTGGACAAAGGAAGATTGGAAAAAAGTGTTATGGACAGACGAATCGAAGTTTGAGATGTTTGGATCACACAGAAGAACATTTGTGAGACGCAGAACAACTGAAAAGATGCTGGAAGAGTGCCTGACGCCATCTGTCAAGCATGGTGGAGGTAATGTGATGGTCTGGGGTTGCTTTGGTGCTGGTAAAGTGGGAGATTTGTACAAGGTAAAAGGGATTTTGAAAAAGGAAGGCTATCACTCCATTTTGCAATGCCATGCCATACCCTGTGGACAGTGCTTGATTGGAGCCAATTTCATCCTACAACAGGACAATGACCCAAAGCACACCTCCAAATTATGCAAGAACTATTTAGGGAAGAAGCAGGCAGCTGGTATTCTATCTGTAATGGAGTGGCCAGCACAGTCACCAGATCTCAACCCCATAGAGCTGTTGTGGGAGCAGCTTGACCGTATGGTACGCAAGAAGTGCCCATCAAGCCAATCCAACTTGTGGGAGGGGCTTCTGGAAGCATGGGGTGAAATTTCTCCCGATTACCTCAGCAAATTAACAGCTAGAATGCCAAAGGTCTGCAATGCTGTAATTGCTGCAAATGGAGCATTCCTTGACGAAAGCAAAGTTTGAAGGAGAAAATTATTATTTGAAATAAAAATCATTATTTCTAACCTTGTCAATGTCTTGACTATATTTTCTAGTCATTTTGCAACTCATTTGATAAATATAAGTGTGAGTTTTCATGGAAAACACAAGATTGTCTGGGTGACCCCAAACTTTTGAACGGTAGTGTATATATATATATATATATATATATATATATATATATATATATAAACACATAGGAGAAAGGAACGGCACCAGGACTTCAATGAAGATGAAGAATGGTTGCTTTATTCACCTCAAGTGAGAGGCGTTTCGGTTCAAGACAGAATCTTTCTCAAGCTGTCACAGAGTGCAAAGTGTCACGTTTATATAGGTATAGCGTCCATGGGCACGGGCCGCTCACCTCCCAACGCCCGAAGCCATGGATCAGTGAGCGCTGGTTCGCATCTCCTTTCTAGGAGACACCAGTGCTCACTTCCACTCTGGTCCTCTATGTCCCGTAGGGTTTGTGCCCACGCTAATGTCCGGTCTTAAAGGGCCAGCGCGTGCACATGTGAACAATCATCCTCATCAACTACACATTATTTCCTGGACTATTTGAAGGGCCCTGCCCTTCTGATCCTTGCCTGAGCATTGTTAGTGTATCCCATGTCTGTCTTGCAAATGGTCCCTTAGTGTTTTCCTGTTCCAGTTGTTACCTGTGCCCTGTTACCTGTTCCTATAACCCATGTTGTATTCTTGTTCCTGTGCCTACTAGTGTTGGAGTCATGTCTACTGCACCTGCTGTCGTTTGCCACATCCTGTGTCATCTGCCACGTCCAGTGCCATCTTCCACGTCCAGTGGGATCCGCCACGTCTGGCGCAACGTGCTGCACCTGCTGTCATCTGCAACGTCTGGCGTAACCAGCTGCACCCACCTCCATCCGTGCCAAACCTCGGCCACTGTCTGGACTATTCAGGTACCCTAGTGTGAGACTTTGTATCGATGGTGTGTTCTGTTGTTTGGCCAGCTGCCTCCACGCTACGGCGGTGCGGCCTAGTGGATCCACATACCCACAGACCGTGACAATAGGAAGTACATAGAGTAATTGAGCAATACTTGTTAAATCTATAATTAATAAATACAGATACAAAATCTAATTTTTTTTTAACTCATCTACAGAATCAGTGATATGAAGTGTACAAGATACATAGTAAAGCACCATATGACAATTGAATCATACAAATATAGACAACTGTAAAGGTGTATAATCAGCAATCAGGACATAATTGGAAAGGGGCAGAGGCCAACGAATGTGAATACATAATTTCAGAATAGTACAGTACTAAGTTAAGGGGCTCCAAAATCATGGCGTCTATGCAGATCCACCGTGCATGCTCCAAGATGGTTTCAAAACCGTAAAGTCGGCTAGATGGACCGCATCAGGTCATAGAAGAACCACCGCGCATGCGTACATAGGCGCTTGCGTTGCAGCAGTTCTGCGCTTGCGCTAACTATGACGCTAATTTCCTCACTCTACATACATTATTTAAAATAAGAGGACAATCACTACAAAGAGATGTCCTACTCCATCGAAATAGGTGGAGCATGACATACAGTGGAGGAAATAAGTATTTGATCCCTTGCTGATTTTGTAAGTTTGCCCACAGTCAAAGTCATGAACAGTCTAGAATTTTTAGGCTAGGATAATTTTACCAGTGAGAGATAGATTATATTAAAAAAAAAAAGAAAATCACATTGTCAAAATTATATAGATTTATTTGCATTGTGCACAGAGAAATAAGTATTTGATCCCCTACCAACCATTAAGAGTTCAGCCTCCTCCAGACCAGTTACACGCTCCAAATCAACTTGGTGCCTGCATTAAAGACAGCTGTCTTACATGGTCACCTGTATAAAAGACTCCTGTCCACAGACTCAATTAATCAGTCTGACTCTAACCTCTACAACATGGGCAAGACCAAAGAGCTTTCTAAGGATGTCAGTGACAAGATCATAGACCTGCACAAGGCTGGAATGGGCTACAAAACCATAAGTAAGGTGCTGGGTGAGAAGGAGACTGTTGGTGCAATAGTAAGAAAATGGAAGACATACAAAATGACTGTCAATCGACATCGATCTGGGGCTCCATGCAAAATCTCACCTTGTTGGGTATCCTTGATCCTGAGGAAGGTGAGAGCTCAGCCGAAAACTACACGGGGGGAACTTGTTAATGATCTCAAGGCAGCTGGGACCACAGTCACCAAGAAAACCATTGGTAACACATTACGTCGTAATGGATTAAAATCCTGCAGTGCCCGCAAGGTCCCCCTGCTCAAGAAGGCACATGTACAGGCCCGTCTGAAGTTTGCAAATGAACATCTGGATGATTCTGAGAGTGATTGGGAGAAGGTGCTGTGGTCAGATGAGACTAAAATTGAGCTCTTTGGCATTAACTCAACTCGCCGTTTTTGGAGGAAGAGAAATGCTACCTATGACCCAAAGAACACCGTCCCCACTGTCAAGCATGGAGGTGGAAACATTATGTTTTGGGGGTGTTTCTCTGCTAAGGGCACAGGACTACTTCACCACATCAATGGGAGAATGGATGGAGCCATGTACCGTCAATTCCTGAGTGACAACCTCCTTCCCTCCACCAGGACATTAAAGATGGCTCGTGGCTGGGTCTTCCAGCACGACAATTACCCGAAACATACAGCCACGGCAACAAAGGAGTGGCTCAAAAAGAAGCACATTAAGGTCATGGAGTGGCCTAGCCAGTCTCCAGACCTTAATCCCATCAAAAACTTATGGAGGGAGCTGAAGATCCGAGTTGCCAATTTACAGCCTCGAAATCTTAATGATTTACAGATGATCTGCAAAGAGAAGTGGGCCAAAATTCCATCTAGCATGTGTGCAAACCTTATCATCAACTACTAAAAATGTCTGACTGCTGTGCTTGCCAACAAGGGTTTTGCCACCAAGTATTAAGTCTTGTTTGCCAAAGGGATGAAATACTTATTTCTCTGTGCACAATGCAAATAAATATATATAATTTTGACAATGTGATTTTTTTTTTTTTTCTTATATAATCTATCTCTCACTGGTAAAATTAACCTAGCCTAAAAATTCTAGACGGTTCATGACTTTGACTGTGGGCAAACTTACAAAATCAGCAAGGGATCAAATACTTATTTCCTCCACTGTATGTGTCATAACTAGGACTGAGATAAAAAAATACAAAACACATTAGGGATAGTCCCAAAAATCGGAACCAATGAAAAGGAAGATACATAACATAAACTATGTCCCCAACCCAGGTTGTCATCCACACTGTCAAATGCAGTGGTATGACAACAACTGGGAATAATATCAGCTCCAAATCTACAGTAGAGATTTAAAGCTGTTGCCACTTATTGTGAAGCAAATTGGAAGTTTGTTGCAAGGGAGCAGAGGCCGTTGAGTTCTTTGTATGGTATTCTCCAAAAAGTGTGGCACTATGACAATCTCCATTTTTTTTCACCCCCTTTTTTTTAAACTATGAGGACACATGATTGCTAATGATGAGGACATATGATTGCTGTGCAAAGAGAAGTTTATTTCTTTGAACAAGTATATGTGGTAACCAATGAGGTCATGATACATACCAGCGCAATTGATTTTACGTTTACCCCTTAAATTCCTTAGGGTTTTGTACTATCGAAATCCCTAGATTTAGAGATGATATAATTCCCAGTTGTTGTCATACCACTGCATTTGACAGTGTGGATGGACAACATGGGTTGGGGACATTGTTTCTGTTGTGTATCTTCCTTTTCATTGGTTCCCCAGACAAAGGCTTTCAGACAAAACGCGTGTCGGGGTGTGACGCCTGACACTGTCTTTCACGTGATGGGTAAGTTGTTTCAATACATTTTGTAATATAGATATAGATACCCTTTATCTATACAAGTGGACAACAATGTATGTGTTAATTATGCTGGCCGTCGCCAAGTACCTGTGGTTATGATATCTTGATGAGTCTGTGGGGAATGTTTTATGCCCTGTCTCTATTTGGCCCCTCACACTGGTGCATATACTTATATGCTGTGATCAATTCAAAACTATTACTCTCCTTAGTCATCATGCCCATCTAGTCTGTCACTGTCTGGCATCCATCTACACTGTGGTAACCATCTCTGAATTTTAAATGTATTTTTTGTCTTTTTGTCATCAATAAATTTATACCTTTTTATATTGCTTTGGTGTGTCAGACTCCAATTTTTAGGTTGTTATTTTATTTTCATTGGTTCCGCTTTTTGGGACAATCCCTACTGTGTTTTGTATTTTTTTATGAACCAATCAGTCTTAGTTATGACACATATGTTATGCTCCACCTATTTTGATGGAGTAGGACATCTCTTTGTAGTGATTGTCCTCTTATTCCGAATAATGTATGCAGAGTAAGGAAATTAGCGTTGTAGTTAGCGCAAGCGCAGAACTGCTGGAACGGAAGCGCCATTGTGCGCATGCGCAGTGGCTTCTCTATGACCTGATACAGTCCATCTAGCCGTCTCTGACCTTCCAGTTTGGGCGCCATCTTGGAGCATGTGCGGTGGATGCACGTGGGCGCAACGATTTTGGAGCCTCTTAACTCGGTACTGTACTATTCTGAAATTATGTATGTACATTCGTTGGCCTCTGCCCCATTCCAATTATGTGCTGATTGCTAATTATACACCTTTACAGTTGTTCACAGTCTGTATTTGTATGATTCAATTTCCATATGGTGTTTTACTATGTATTTTGTACACTTCATATCACTGACTCTGTAGATGGGTTAAAAAAAAAAATTAGATTTTGTATCTGTATTTATTAATTATAGATTTAACAAGTATTGATCAATTACTATATGTACTTCCTATATAAACGTGACACTTTGCACTGTGTGGCAGCTTGAGAAAGGTTCTGTCTTGAACCGAAACGTCGCTCACTTGAGGTGAATAAAGCAACCATTTCGTTGGTTGAGGAAGTGATTCATCCTCTGGTAACGTGCACATGGCCCAATATTTAGCTGTTTTGGAGTGCTGTGTTCAATTGTGTTTGGACTGTAGATAGATAGATAGATAGATAGATAGATAGATAGATAGATAGATAGATAGATAGATAGATAGATAGATAGAAAGAAAAAAGTAAATCAACATTTGTGGACCTAAAAATGTATTTATGTTCATAGTTGGAGAAACACTTTAAAGTATTGCCATAAACCAATGTAATTTTTGGCTCATGCTGCATCTACATTGCATTACCTCATGATGCCCTGTGTTGGAGATATGGGTCACGGTGCAAACATTAGAATTTACGTGAAAACATGAAAAGAGAATGTATGTGACATATATATGAGTCATTTTTTACATTGCCTGACCCGTTCTTTTAAGGGTATGTGCACACGCTATCTTCCTTTTACGTCTGAAAAGCCAGACGGTTTTCAGGAGAAAACAGCTGCATCGTTTCAGACGTAAAAGCTCCTCCTCACATTATGCGAGGCGTCTTTGACGCTCGTAAATCTTGAGCTGCTCTTCATTGACTTCAATGAAGAACGGCTCAAATTACGTTTCAAAGAAGTGTCCTGCACTTCTTTGCAGAGGCAGTCATTTTACGCTTCGTCGTTTGACAGCTGTCAAACGACGACGCGTATATTACAGGTCGTCGGCACAGTACGTCGGCAAACCCATTCAAATGAATGGGCAGATGTTTGCCGACGTATGGTAGCCCTATTTTCAGACGTAAAACGAGGCATAATATGCCTCGTTTAGGTCTGAAAATAGGTCGTGTGAACCCAGCCTAACAGTCTCTCTTTCAGAATATTGCATTGTCCAGCATTTCAATTTAATTTCTTTGACTGCAGGTAAACATAAACTAAATTAGGTTTGGCCGCTAGCTCTATGAATACTGTAGTTCTAGGCAATTGCCAGTTCTGCTCACTTAATGCATCTTTACACAATGATATTTTTCATAGAGCATTGAGGTGTAGTTTTGACCAAGATCAGCCGAATAATCTGAGTAACGTCAATCCTGAGGGACTTGCATATCTTTTGATATTCAAGATGCTGTTTGAGTCAGCAAAGATTTCCTTTTTAAAAAATCATTATACTTTCAAGCTTTTCATGTCAGAGTGGGAAGTGTTTAAAGGGAGCCTTGGTGATGGGACTGATTAATTAAAACGGTGCTGATTCTTCTTTAGCATCTTTCAGTACTAACAAAGGAAAGAAATCTTGTTCTCAGCATGATAATTAAAGCATTTTGTGCACACTACAGAGCTCCTATTGAGATATTCAGCATTCTGCACAATGAGGCAAACACCACTACACAGGTACAGTTATTTGTGAAGATGCAGTAGTCAAAATATATCTTGGCAAAGTACAATGTGTAAAATCATGTCATAAGTTGGCAGAAAGGATTGGCCCGTGGCTGCGCAGCAGGGGAAGTGTAACACGACAAACAAACTAAATTGTACAGTATAGGCATAGAAAACAGGTAGGTTTAAATTGACCGTGTCTTTTTAGTTTCATCAGTACAGGTTCACTATTTAATATCCTTAAGGAAGATTTCCACTTAAGATATAATAATTGACATATATATACTAGTATATCAGTAAATCGGAAATTAGAGCAGTAGCTAAAGTTTGCTAACATTTTTTGTTTTACTCCTTTTTATATTGGACGGAGACAGCCATGACTGAGTAGTGAACTGACATACCTAATGAACTGAGCTAGACAGCCAGCCCCTTTATTACATCATTGGTCATGTGCCGACATAAATGGAGGGGAAAGAAGGTCCCTGCTACGGTAGGCTGTGATGACATATTGTAGTTTACATGAAAGCCTCCAAACTTCTGGGACCACGTGACTGTGATGTTTTAAAAATAACAGTATATAATAATAGGTTGCTTTATTTTACGTTTTGACACCACTGAACATGTTTTTTGTCTTCGGACAACCCATTTAGCCCCTTCCCAACATCCACTATATATGTGCAGCGGAGGTTGGAAGGGGAAATATGGAGCGGACTTATGGGCTTAGCCCGCTCCATACGCTGCGGGTGTCATCTGTATGACAAACCTTTTCTAGATTTCTCCAATCCCGGCCGTTTAGCTACTTAGATTAGTCAATAGCAACAGTGGCATTTAAGCCGTTAGATAGAGGGAGCCACAGGGTGCTGATGGTTGTCAGAACAGCCTGTAGGCCCAATAAGGGCCCCAAGGTCTGCCATTTTGGTGCTTCTATTAAATAAAAAAAGTTTTCAATAATAGACAAAACAATATATTCAAAGTAAAAAAAAAACCTTATCGCATTTTCCCCTAAAATAATGTAAAAAACTAAAAATAAAGATAATTGGTATTGCCATGGCAGTAAAAGTCTGAACTATTACTATATAACATTAATTTAGGGTGAATGCTGTGAAAAAGCAAAATTAAGAAACGCCACAATTGCTGTTTTTTGGAAAACTTGCCTCCCAACAAAATGTAATAGAAGGTGATCAAAAAGTCACTAAATTATACCAATACGATATAACTTCCCCCAGCCTGGACAGCCCCTTTACGATACCTACAGACCTCAACCCCTGCTTAAATAAGAAAGTCAACAGAGATTAGAAGACAAAACGAAACAATAAATAAGAAGATGTTACCCAAAGACTTGAGAACATGATCGTTAAAATAAAATCAATCCTCAAGTAACTCAACACAGTTGTCCTAATAAGCTGGTGTACAAATTGTTCTGACAAATTAGTTCTTTCTATCTGCATTTAGCAAAATTACAGAACATGTCCTATTGTTGTCCGTGTTTGTGGTTTATCCCACCCATTCTAGTGTATGGGTCCGCCCAAAAAACGGACAGCACACAAAAGCCACTAGGATCCGTGTTTTTTGGTCCAAAAACAGATACGGTCGTGTGTGAGATGCCTGAGTCAACATTGTAAGCCCAGCTTTACTCCAAAACATATTCATTTAATTACATCTCCGACTACTTCTGGTATCCAGTTCTAATATATTATATATGAAATAAAATACAAGCAAATTATGGTTTCTGCATACGATAATTTATTATCAAAATATTAGTCTATGTGTAGTTATTATTAATACAAGAATGTGCTGCTTCAAAGACATGTACTTGCTGATTCATGGGGGCTTTACCGGGCAACAGTGGGAAGTTTATTCTCTCTGATACATTGTCAGCCTATTCTGTCCCCATTGGTTAATGGGATCATACTGTTAGTAAAAAATAAAATTTATTCTTATTAGGTTCTGCATTAGCAGTACAAATCTTAAGTAGATCTTGGTTGCAATTTTGAAGCAGTATACATTGTCCTTGATGAATATGTTATCACATATCTACTTCATGGTATTTGTCACCTACTGTAAAATCTATTGTCAGGAGGAGCATTTTTATATGTTGAAGACAGTGAAACAAAACCATATTGCAGTCGAGACAAGTGTTGTCAACATGTCACATAAATGTTACAGTAGTTTCTGCTATGTACATAAAATGACAATCCAAGTATACATAGAAACAAAAATGTTCAGGACTATAAACACCTAGTACAACACATCAAATTAAGGAGATGAAGCACAATGTTGATGATATATGTGTTCCTATAGAATAATGAATTAATTAAAATACTTTCATTGTTATATGTTATTTATTTATTTTTTATTATATATTTTAAAAAGTTGCATACAGTTGAAGATATGTTTTACTCAAGTTACAAAAACGGACCTTCGTTTGAGGCATGCAGGATGAATGGCATTATTGGCAATACAGATTGTGCTGTGTACAACATGCAGCATCTCCTTCTGCCAGCATTGTAAAAAACAGAAGATTTTATAGTGTAACAGAGCCTCTTTAAAGGGTAACTAAACGTTTGGCAAACTTCTGACATGTCATTTTGACATGTCAGAAGTTTTGATCGGTGGTGGTCGAAGCACTGAGACCCCAACCAATCACTAAAATGAAGCTGCAGAAGCTCTCATGTGAGCACTCAGCCTCTTCGTTTCTGTTCGGCTTTTTCCGGAAATCAATGTATTGTAGTATGGGCTCATAAACTTTCTATTGGGCCCCTACTTCTGCTGCTTTGTTTTAGTGATTGGTGGGGGTCTCAGTGCTCGGACCTCCACCAATCAAAATTTCTGACATGTCCCTATGACATATAAAAAAATATATATATATGGGATGCACACCTATAGTCTCGGTGTGGTGCTAGTAGGGCTGGGATGAGATCCGGGAAATGTATAGTCTTGGTAAACCCCAGCACTCACAAAAAGGCAAGTAGATATATTGCAAGATACATTGATTTATTTTTTCAAAGCTGTATATCATATATTATTTCATGTATAATCAGCGTTTTTACATGAATGCATGAATTAAGTCGCCTAAATTCATTCACTCATGTAAAAACATTGATTATATATAAAGTAATATATGATATACAGCTTTGTAAAAATAAATCAATGTATCTTGCAATATATCTACTTGCCTTTTTGTGAGTGTTGGGGTATACCAAGACCATGTCACTATGACATGTCAGAAGTTTGTCAAACATTTAGTTGCCCTTTAATTAAGACTGTACAATAAAGTATATTCACAGAGATTTTGTAAAGGATCTGCCAGGCACAGCTTCGGGGTTAACTCCTATAGTTAATCAGTCTGCACCTGAATCTACGTCTCTGAGACTGACTCCATCTTCCACCACTCAGGATGGCAGGCTTAGGAGTGGGAGAGCCTATCGCAGCCTGCCCAGACGGAGCTAGCTCCCGCCCTCTGTCTATTTATACCTGCCTTTCCTGTTCCTCCTTTGCTTGTGATTCTTCTCGTGTGGTTTCCTGGCCCAGCTACAGCTCCTAACTATTTGATCCTGCTCCATACTGACCCTGGCTTACTGACTACTCTCCTGCTCTGCGTTTGGTACCTCGTCTACTCCTGGTTTGACTCGGCTCGTTCTCCACTCTGGTTGCTCACGGTGTTGCCGTGGGCAACTTTCCCTTTGCTTTGTATTCCCTTGTATGTTTGTCTCGTGCACTTACTGAGCATAGGGACCGCCGCCCAGTTGTACCCCGTCGCCTAGGGCGGGTCGTTGCAAGTAGGCAGGGACAGAGTGGCGGGTAGATTAGGGCTCACTTGTCCGTTTTCCTACCCCCGTCGTTACATAATCACAAGCCCATACCTAGTCTACCCTGGTCCCTGACACCACTATGGACCCCCTTGAGACCCTGGCTCAGCAAATGCAGGGTCTCTCCCTACAGGTCCAGGCCCTGGCTCAAAGGGTCAACCAGCCTGATGCTACCTTGGTAGTTCCCCTCACCTCACCTCTTGAACCCCACCTCAAGTTGCCCAACCGGTTCTCAGGGGACCGGAGGGCTTTTCTCTCCTTTCGAGAGTTCCGTTGCTTCGTTCCTCCCCGGAAGACTCAGAGGTACCTATGCAACTCGGGGCCTCCGTGTCCCCCCAACAACGTAGAGAATTTCGCAGCATGAATGGTCTCTGCTTCTACTGTGGGGATGACAAGCATGAAGTGAACACCTGTCCTAAGCGTAAGAATGCAGCCGGAGAACTTCCGCGCCTAAGTGATCATCGGGGAGGTCACTTGGGCGCACAGGTATTTCCCGTAAATATGAAACATAATAAGATCTTGCTTCCCTTTCAGGTCTCTTTTGGTGGTAGGTCTGTTACCGGCAGTGCCTTCGTGGATTCAGGGTCCTCTGCTAATATCATGTCTGTGGAATTTGCTATGTCTCTTGCTATGCCTTTGATTGATTTGCCTAAACCTGTCCCGGTAGTGGGTATCGACTCCACTACTCTTGCTAATGGTTATTTTACACAGCATACCCCTGTTTTTGAACTCCTTGTTGGCTCCATGCATTTAGAGCAGTGCTCTGTACTGTTGATGCAGGGATTATTGTCCGATTTGGTTTTAGGCCTTACCTGGTTGCAGTTGCATAATCCCACGTTTGACTGGAATACTGGGGAGCTTACCAAATGGAGTAATGAATGTTTTACGTCATGTTTTTCTGTTAATTCTATTTCTCCCCCTGAGGAGGTGAACACGCTACCCGAGTTTGTTCAGGACTTCGCTGATGTTTTCTCTAAGGAGGCCTCCGAAGTACTACCTCCTCATAGAGAATACGATTGCGCTATCGAATTGGTACCAGGAGCTAAGCTTCCTAAGGGTAGCATATTTAATCTTTCTTGTCCCGAACGTGAAGCCATGACAGAGTATATCCAGGAATGCCTGGCCAAGGGTTACATTTGCCCCTCTACTTCTCCGGTAGGTGCTTGCTTATTCTTCGTAGGGAAGAAGGATGGTGGTCTTAGGCCATGCATTGACTACCGAAACTTGAATAAGGTCACTGTAAGGAACCAGTATCCCCTTCCTTTGATTCCTGATCTCTTTAATCAGGTTGAGGGGGCCCAATGGTTCTCTAAGTTTGATCTACGGGGGGCGTATAACCTTATCCGCATCAAAGAGGGGGATGAGTGGAAGACTGCGTTTAACACGCCCGAAGGTCATTTCGAATACCTCGTCATGCCCTTTGGGTTGTGTAATGCTCCTGCGATCTTCCAGAATTTCATAAATTAGATTTTAAGAGATTACCTGGGGATATTTCTTGTAGTGTACCTTGATGACATACTGGTGTTTTCCAAGGACTGGTCCTCCCACATTGAGCATGTCAGGAAGGTGCTCCAGGTCCTTCGGGAAAACAAACTGTTTGCGAAAACCAAAAAATGTGTGTTTGGGGTACAGGAGATACCATTTTTGGGTCAAATCCTCACTCCTCATGAATTCCGCATGGACCCCGCCAAGGTTCAGGCTGTGGCGGAATGGGTCCAACCTGCCTCCCTGAAGGCGTTACAGTGTTTTTTGGGGTTCGCTAATTATTACAGGAGATTTATTGCTAACTTCTCGGTCATCGCTAAGCCTCTTACGGACCTCACGCGCAAAGGTGCTTATCTCCTCCACTGGCCTCCTGAGGCTGTCCAGGCTTTTGAGGTCCTTAAGAAGTGCTTTATCTCGGCCCCTGTGCTGGTTCAGCCCAACCAAATGGAGCCATTTATCGTGGAAGTTGACGCATCCGAGGTGGGAGTGGGGGCTGTCTTGTCCCAGGGTACCAGGTCCCTCACCCATCTCCATCCCTGTGCCTACTTCTCCAGGAAGTTCTCGCCCACTGAGAGTAACTATGATATTGGCAACCGCGAACTCTTAGCCATTAAATGGGCATTTGAAGAGTGGCGCCACTTCCTGGAGGGGGCTAGGCACCAGGTAACGGTCCTTACCGACCACAAGAATCTGGTTTTCCTAGAATCTGCCCGGAGGCTAAACCCGAGACAAGCTCGATGGGCGCTATTTTTTACCAGATTCAACTTTTTGGTTACCTATAGGGCTGGGTCTAAAAATATTAAGGCCGATGCACTGTCGCGTATCTTCATGGCCAGCCCTCCTTCGGAGGAAGATCCTGCTTGTATTTTGCCTCCTGGTATAATCATTTCTTCTATTGATTCTGATTTAGTCTCTGAAATTGCGGCTGATCAAGGTTCAGCTCCCGGGAACCTTCCTGAGGACAAGCTGTTTGTTCCCCTGCAATACCGGCTAAGGGTACTTAGGGAAAATCATGACTCCGCACTATCTGGTCATCCAGGCATCCTGGGTACCAAACACCTCATTGCCAGAAACTATTTGTGGCCTGGGTTGCCTAAAGACGTTAAGGCCTACGTCGCCGCTTGTGAGGTTTGTGCTAGGTCCAAAACTCCCAGGTCCC
This sequence comes from Rhinoderma darwinii, assembly GCF_050947455.1. Lineage (NCBI taxonomy): Eukaryota > Metazoa > Chordata > Amphibia > Anura > Rhinodermatidae > Rhinoderma > Rhinoderma darwinii. The sequence goes on along the minus strand of NC_134688.1, from coordinate 394,771,552 downwards.
GACCAGCGGGCTTACTACGTTCGTTGCCCATTCCCCAGAGACCTTGGACACATACCTCCATGGATTTTATCACAGATTTGCCTCCATCCCAAGGCAAGTCGGTGGTGTGGGTGGTAGTAGACCGCTTCAGTAAGATGTGCCACTTTGTGCCCCTCAAGAAACTACCCAACGCCAAGATGTTAGCTACCTTGTTTGTCAAACACATCCTGCGTCTCCATAGGGTCCCTGTCAATATTGTTTCGGACAGAGGGGTACAATTTGTTTCATTGTTTTGGAGAGCCTTCTGTAAAAAGTTGGAGATTGATCTGTCCTTCTCCTCTGCCTTCCATCCTGAAACCAATGGCCAAACTGAGAGGACTAATCAATCTCTAGAACAATATTTAAGGTGTTTTATCTCTGACTGTCAATATGATTGGGTCTCATTCATTCCCCTCTCCGAATTTTCCCTTAATAACCGGGTTAGTAACTCGTCAGGGGTCTCCCCCTATTTCTGTAATTTTGGGTTTAATCCACGGTTCTCCTCCGTTTCACCTGGTAGTTCCAACAATCCCGAGGTAGAGGTCGTTCATCGGGAACTGTGCACAGTCTGGGCCCAGGTTCAGAAGAACCTAGAGGCGTCCCAGAGCGTACAAAAAACTCAGGCAGATAGAAAACGTTCTGCTAACCCCTTGTTTATGGTCGGGGATCTGGTGTGGTTATCGTCTAGGAACTTGCGTCTCAAGGTCCCATCCAAGAAGTTTGCTCCCCGGTTTATTGGGCTGTATATGGTCATTGAAGTCCTCAATCCTGTCTCCTTCCGGCTGGAGCTACCCCCATCTTTTCGTATACACGACGTGTTTCATGCCTCCCTCCTTAAACGCTGCTCCCCGTCCTTGGCTCCCTCGAGGAAACCTCCTGTTCCCGTTCTCACCCCTGAGGGGGTGGAATTCGAGGTGGCCAAGATTGTGGACAGCAAGATGGTCCAAGGCTCCCTTCCAGTACCTGGTCCATTGGAGAGGATACGGGCCTGAGGAGAGGACTTGGATACCTGCCCGGGATGTTCACGCTGGGGTATTGGTCAGGAAGTTCCACCTTCGTTTCCCCAGTAAACCAGGTCCACTTAGAAAGGGTCCGGTGGCCCCTCATAAAAGGGGGGGGGGGTACTGTAAAGGATCTGCCAGGCACAGCTTCGGGGGTTAACTCCCATAGTTAATCAGTCTGCACCTGAATCTACGTCTCTGAGACTGACTCCATCTTCCACCACTCAGGATGGCAGGCTTAGGAGTGGGAGAGCCTATCGCAGCCTGGCCAGACGGAGCTAGCTCCCGCCCTCTGTCTATTTATACCTGCCTTTCCTGTTCCTCCTTTGCTTGTGATTCTTCTCGTGTGGTTTCCTGGCCCAGCTACAGCTCCTAACTATTTGATCCTGCTCCATACTGACCCTGGCTTACTGACTACTCTCCTGCTCTGCGTTTGGTACCTCGTCTACTCCTGGTTTGACTCGGCTCGTTCTCCACTCTGGTTGCTCACGGTGTTGCCGTGGGCAACTGCCCCTTTCCCTTTGCTTTGTATTCCCTTGTATGTTTGTCTCGTGCACTTACTGAGCGTAGGGACCGCCGCCCAGTTGTACCCCGTCGCCTAGGGCGGGTCGTTGCAAGTAGGCAGGGACAGAGTGGCGGGTAGATTAGGGCTCACTTGTCCGTTTTCCTACCCCCGTCGTTACAGATTTGAACAAAATTGTCTCAAATACGATAAAACTTCTTTATTTTCTTATCTGATATCTTACTTAAAATACAACTAGGTGGAGTTTAGCTCCTCTTACTGATATCACTATTGAAACAATTCAAAAATTCCTATAAAAGAAAAATACAAAAATTCCATTACGAACAAATAAACATATTCAATTGAGTCTCTTAAGAAGTAAGAAAAAGGGTTCTGTCAATTAAAACGGAAGAGGAAGACTTAAAGTGGTATTTCAGTGACATCAAGTATGTTTAATATTGTTCCAATGCCAACTTTTATAAATTCAATAATTAAAATTTACTTAACAGTCTCCACATCCCTCTTGTCACTTTTTATTTGCCTAGGTTACGACCTGTAAGCACTTAGCTCTCAGTAGTCGAGCATGAACGATATTGACAACCATTTGGCAATTTATTCATACATTTCTAGGAGGAATAACAGAGGAGTGGCTAAACACAGAGTTCTAAGAAAATATGTTTTAGAATTCTGATTCCATGGGGAATACAATTATTCACTAAAATAGACATATCAGGAGAGGTGGCAGGTCCTCTGTTACAGTCATGGTAATTGCTACATAACTGTTAAAATTTACTTGACATGTAAATAGCCAAAACAACATGCATGAGACTGTATTTTGCACGAGACAATGGTTGTTTGTTCTATATACGCCTTATTTTATTATAATAATAAATGTTTCTATATGTGTAATATTATTAGTTATAATCTATATTGGTATAATTCGAACATTCATTTAATGAGCTTTTGTTGCCGTACATGCTATAAATAAGAGATGGAACATAAGCACTATGATTAGCTTTATCATAGTCTGCAGTCATGTGAGCTGAATCTGTCTAAAGTAATGGGCAAACGTGGAATTTTATGATACATTTGATCAATTATATTCTTTATGGTTAGCCCCTCTGCTGGGAGTGTTAAAATCTAAAGCTAACTACAGGCTTAGCTGTCCCTTTACCTTAATAAATTACGTTATTTATTGCATCTGCTGACATTAGATTTTTGGTTGGGGCATAAATACTTAAATATTGATCTACACTTCTGCTCTTCTTTTCTCATCCAGGGCTCTACAGAAAAACAAACACTTGATTTAATCTTGCATGTGGTGCAAATTAATATAAGGTGCACTCTGGTCAGTAATTATTGCAAATCTGCTGGATCACTTTATTTCCAGCTTATTTTCTTAAAAGATTTTCTTTCATTGTGATTGTGAAGAAGTAATTAGCATAATTTGAAGTTTGAGAATATTTGAGTAGAACAACTTTTGGATTAAATAGAAACAAATGAGACTATAACATTTCTATGCAAAGCAACAGGCGCAGCTAAGTACAGGCCCGACATGACAGGGTTTGGAGTAGGGGGCATGAGGGTCAGGGGGTCCACGGCAGGGAAGGGGGAGGGAATGTGTTATGAGAGGAGAGTAATGGTAGAAAGTTATGTGGGATTGGCAAATGGAGTGTTAGTGCGGAGGGGGTTATAGTTTTATCTTCATTCATTCCCGCGGTGATCCTAGACCAGTAACAGTCCACCCACTCTCCCTTTGACTATATTTGGCAGGTGATGTGAGGATTACTATTCTACGTGCTAATTGCCAGTTGTGGAAGCCTGTTGAGTGGAAGTCAGGGATGGCACTTATTGAAGTAGTTTTGTGGCCTATCGGAGGCTTCAATTGAGCAGCACGCGAACGACTATGGTGTTCCCGCTGAGGCGGTCCCAGGGAACAGGTTCTTATTGAACTCTGTAGCAGTACATATGTAGCTGTCCTAACCTTGACTTTTAACCCCTTCCCAACATCCGCTGTATATACGGCTCTGTCGGGCAGGGCTTCCCGCAAAGCGCAGTACTATTACTTCGCAGTGATTGTGCAGGCTCAGGAGCGTTCAATAGAGATCGCAGCATGTGAGGATTGCCGGTGGCTGCAATGGCAACCAGAGGCCTAATACTGGCCTCCCAGTCTGTCAGCAACGAAAGCCTCCTATGCCCCGCTCAGAGGCGGGGACTAAAAGGCTTCTAGTACTATCAGTAAGATGGCGCCGGCTCGGCTTCTGGCTCAGAAGCTGAGCCGGCGTCATCAGCAGTGTGTGCCCGCTGTATGTTATAGTGGACACCCCACTGTAACGGCAGGAACCGGAGCTAGCTCTGATTCCTGCCATTAACCCCTTAGAAGCGATCACTGCATCTTAGTGGTTTGTAGCAAACCGGCAGCCCTACCATGCGATGGCAAGGCTGCCGACTGCTACTATGGCAACAGGTGGCCTAACAATGGCCTCCTGTCTGCCATTACGGAAGCCGATTAGGCCCCAACCGGTGGCAGAGCCTGATTGGCTTGCTCTCAGTGAACAACTGACAGTTCTAATACATTGCACTACATAGGTAGTGGGACTAAAGAATAGTGTAAAAAAAAAGCGTAAAAAAAGTAAAAATAAAAGTTGTAAAAAATAAAATAAAAATTTCAAGTAATAAAATAAAACACAATCGACCTTTTTCCCTTTTCAAGTCATTTATTATTGAAAATGTAATAAAACCATACATATTTGGCATCAACACGTTCGTAACGACCTTAACTATAAAAATATTTTGTTATAGTGAACACCTTAAAAAAAAAACTAAAAAAACCTGCCAGAATTGCTATTTTTTTGGTCACTTAGTCTTCCAAATATTGAAATAAAAAGTGATCAAAAAGTCGTATGTTTTCAAAAAATTGGCCCTATAAAAACTATAGCTCATCTTGCAAAAAACAAGTTCTCATACAGTTCCATCGACAAAAAAAATTCAAAAGTTATGGCTCTTACAACAAGGCGACAGAAAACATACATTCTTTTTCCAAAAGTAATTTTTTTGTGCAAACAGTTGTAAAACATAAAAAAGTGCTATAAATGTGGTATCGCCGAAATCGTACTGACCTGCAAAATAAAGTTAACATGTAATATATGATGCGTGGTGAACGCTATGTAATAAAAATGAAAAAACTATGCCAGAATTGCTATTTTTAGTTACCTTGCCTCCTAAAAAAAGGATAAAAAGTGATCAAAAAGTTGCACGTACCCCAAAATGTTGCCAATAACAACTATAGCTCGTCCCGCAAAAAAACAGCCCCCATACCACTACGTCTATGAAAAAATAAAATACGTTAAGGCTCCAATAAGTTAGGAAAGAAAAATATGCAGTTGTGAAGGTCCGAGGGGAACACTTCTTATGTTTCAAGAGGCAATTTATCAAGGCCCTACAATTAGGAAACCAGGAAGGGGAGGGCACAAACATATCTGCTGGAAGCGAGGGTGCCCGTATTATACTAGGATAAAACTTCCCAGCAAAATTGCCCAAACTGCAAAGGTGCGGAGTGTGGACCAAAAGGGGGATAAGAAAGGACATTTATCAGTGCAACACTGGCCTGCGCATAAAGGATTGCCACAGAGTGTAACAAACGTCTATAGATTATTTTATTGTTTACCCCATTATTATACCACCTGACTATGCCCCTGATGTACTCCGCGCAGCTTACATATGCCCCCACATTATAGACTGTGAACAAACAGCAGTTTACTTCCCCATACATGTATATGGCATTGCCATACCCGGGAGAACACTTTTAACAATTTTTGGGGTGTGTGTCTCCAGTGGCACAAGCTGGACATTACATATTTCCCACTGAAATGTCACATCTAGGGAAAAATGTAAATTTCTACTTTGCACCATCCGCAGCACAATCATTTATGGAAAAGACCTGTGGGGTGAAAATGCTCACTACACCCCTTAATAAATGCCTTGAGGGGTGTAGTTTCCAAAATGGGGTCACTTCTCATGGGTTTCTTTTATTATTTCACATCAGAGCCTCTGCAACTGTGTAAGTCGCCAAATTAGGCCTCAATTTCGCAATTTTTTTCCTGAGCCCTGTCGATAGTCCAGGCAAAAGATTAGGGCCACATGTAGGGAGTTTCTAAAACCGGGAAACACAGCATAATAACTAGAGAGCTGTCTTTTTATGGTGGCACAAGCTGGGCACCACATATTAACATATCTATGGAAAAAAATCCCATTTTCACACACTAATTTATGCAAAACACCTGCGGGGTTAACATACTCACTACACGCCTAGTGAATACCTTGAGGGGTGTAATTTCCAAAATGGGGTCACTTCTGGGAGGTTTCTACTGTCTTGGTCCGACAGGGGCTTTGCAAATGCGACATAGCGACCAGAAACCAATCCAGCAAAGTCTGTACTCCAAAAGCCAAATGGTGCTCCTTCCAGTGGCGTAACTACCGCCGTAGCAGCCGTATACAGCCCCCTTTGTAGATAACGCCATACAGCCCCCCTGTAGATATCTACAAACGGGGCTGTATGGCGTTCTCTACAGGGGGGGCTGTATGGCGTTCTCTACAGTGGGGGCTGTATGGCGTTCTCTACAGTGGGGGCTGTATGGCGCTATCTACAGAGGGGGCTGTATGGCGCTATCTACAGGGGGGCTGTATGGCGTTATCTACAGGGGGGCTGTATGGCGTTATCTACAGGGGGGCTGTATGGCGTTATCTACAGGGGGGGTTGTGTGACACCTAGGGGAGGGGGGCCCCAGTAAAAAGTTTGCTATGGGGCCCAGTCTTTCCTAGTTACGCCCCTGGCTCCTTCCATTCTGAGCCCTACTGTGTGCCCAAACAGCAGTATATGACCACATATGGGGTATTGCCATACTTGGGAGAAGTTGCTTTACAAAGATTTTGGTTCTTTTTTCCTTTATTTGTTGAGAAAATGAAAAATTTTGAGCTAAAGCTACATCTTATTGAGGAAAAAATTTATTTTTTTATTTTCACTGCCAAATTCTAATAAAATCTATGAAACATCTGTGGGGTCAAAATGCTCACTACACGCATAGATTAATTCTTCAAAGGGTGTAGTTTCGTGAATAGAGTGACTTTTGACTTTCCCCTGTACTGGTACCTTAAGTGCTTTGCAAATGTGACATGGCCTCCGCAAACCATTTCTGCTAAATTTGAGCTCCAAAAGTCAAATGGCGCTCTTTCCCTTCTAAGGCCCCATGCACACGACCGTGTTTTTGCGTCCGCAATTCCCCCGCAAATCCACGGGAGAATTGCGGACCCATTCATTTCTATGGGCCCATACACACTATCCGTGTTTTCACGGGTCTCCGCATGTCCGCAAATCCGAAACTCAGGACATGTCTTATTACGGGCCGCAAATTCGATGCGGACATGCCAATAGAAGTCAATGGGCCCGTGGAAATTGCGGATACACCTCCGTGTGTCATCCGCAGTTTGCGGATTTGCGGAAATGTTGCTAGGCGACAACCGGGAATGAGTTCTGTCGTCATCCTATTTTAGCTAGGCTTTTTTTTTTCATCCGCATTTTGCGGATTACATACGGATGAACTGCGGATTACATACGGATGAACTGCGGATGACATTTCACGGAACACGGTCCTGGAATTTGCGGACCAGAAAAACACTACAGTCGTGTGCATGAGGCCTTAGTCCTGCTGTGTGTCCAAACAGCTGTTTATGACAACATGTGGGGTATTGTTTTACTCGGGAAAAATTGGTTTACAAACGCTGTGTGCTTTTTCTCCTTTAGTCCTTGTGGAAATTTGCAAAAATTAGCTAAATCTCCATTTTCTTTGAAAGAATGTAAATTTTCATTTACACGGCCTATATCCAATAATTTATGCACAAAACCTGTGGGGTAAAAATAATGAATATACCCCTATATAATTTCCTCAAGGGGTGTTATTTCCATAATGGGGTCACTGTTGAGGGTTTCCACTGTTTTGTCCCTTCGGGAGCTTTGCAAATGCGACATGGCCTCCAGAATGTAGATTTTAATTTTCACGGCCTAATTCCAATAATTTCTGCAATAAACCTGTGGCGTCAAAATACTCACTATACTACTAGATCATTTCCTTGAGGGGTCTAGTTTCCCAAATTAGGTCACTTTTGGGGGGTTTCCACTGTTTTGGCACTGCAGGAGCCCTTCAAACCTGACATGGTGCTTAAAATATTTTCTAATAAAAAGGAGGCCCAAAATCCACTAGGTGTTTCTTTACTAGGACCACATGTGGGATATTTCTAAAAACTTCAGAATCTGGGCAATAAATATTGAGTTGCATTTCTCTGGTAAAACTTTCTGTGTTACAAAAAAATGGATTACAAATGAATTTCTGCAAATAAAAATGAAATTTGTAAATTTCAACCCCAACATTAATTCCTGTGAAACGTCTAAAGGGTTAAGAAGCTTTCTAAATGCTGTTTTGAGGGGTGATGTTTTGAAAATGGGGTGACTTATTGGGGGTTTCTAATACATAAGGCCCTCAAAGCCACTTCACAACTGGACTGGCCCCAGTAAAAATAGCCTTTTGAAATTTTCTTGAAAATGTGAGAAATTGCTGCTAAAGTTCTAAGCCTTGTAATATCCTATAAAAATAAAACTATGTTCAAAAAATGATGCCAATCTAAAGTAAACATATGGGGATGTTAATTAGCAACAATTTTGTGTGGTATAACTGCCTGTCTTACAAGCAGAGACATTCAAATTGAGAAAAATGCTAATTTTTGCAATTTTTTGCTAAATTTGTGTTTTTTTACAATTAAATATTGAATGTATCGAGCTAATTTTGCCAGTAACATAAAGTCCAATGTGTCACGAGAAAACAATCTCAGATTCGCTTGGATAGGTGAAAGCATTCCGAAGTTATTACCACATAAAGTGAAACATGTTTGATTTGAAAAATGAGGCCCTGTCAGGAAGGTCAAAAGTGGCCAATGAGGGAAGGAGTTAAAGAGGCTCTGTCACCAGATTTTGCAACCCCTATCTGCTATTGCAGCAGATAGGCGCTGCAATGTAGATTACAGTAACGTTTTTATTTTAAAAAAACGAGCATTTTTGGCCAAGTTATGACCATTTTTGTAATTATGCAAATGAGGCTTGCAAAAGTCCAAGTGGGTGTGTTTAAAAGTAAAAGTCCAAGTGGGCGTGTATTATGTGCGTACATCGGGGCGTTTTTAATACTTTCACTAGCTGGGCGCTCTGATGAGAAGTAACATCCTCTTCTCTTCAGAACGCCCAGCTTGTGACAGTGCAGATCTGTGACGTCACTCACAGGTCCTGCATCGTGACGGCCACATCGGCACCAGAGGCTACAGTTGATTCTGCAGCAGCATCAGCGTTTGCAGGTAAGTCGATCTTACCTGCAAACGCTGATGCTGCTGCAGAATCAACTGTAGCCTCTGCTGCCGATGTGGCCGTCACGATGCAGGACCTGTGAGTGACGTCACAGATCTGCACTGTCACAAGCTGGGCGTTCTGAAGAGAAGAGGATGTTACTTCTCATCAGAGCGCCCAGCTAGTGAAAGTATTAAAAACGCCCCGATGTACGCACCTAATACACGCCCACTTGGACTTTTACTTTTAAACACACCCACTTGGACTTTTGCAAGCCTGATTTGCATAATTACAAAAATGGTCATAACTTGGCCAAAAATGCTCGTTTTTTTAAAATAAAAACGTTACTGTAATCTACATAGCAGCGCCGATCTGCTGCAATAGCAGATAGGGGTTGCAAAATCTGGTGACAGAGCCTCTTTAACACATTAAATAAACAATGGCTAGATCCCTTATCTTGACTTTTTCCAATGACTTTTCAATGGCTTTTGTTGTGTGATATCACACTGCAGCAAGTTATCAGAATCAAGTTAAAGATGGCTACATCGATAGCTGAACAGATTTGTCATCCCGAGTCGCCACAGTGTTACTGGGGCATTTTTGGCACTGCAAATAGGGCCATTCAAAACCTCCTCTGGGACAGTCCTTCTCGTTACATTTAAGGTTCATTATGTACATGAGGTTTATATATCTTGTTAATACTAATACAGTTTGATATATTTTGCATGTTAATATTTAATAGAGACTGCTGTAGACATCATTTTTTCATTGTCACTGTTTAGAATTCTTATTTTGGTAGGGAGTGCAATATGAAGTTAGCATTATGCAGGCCCCCAAGGAATCTGCATTAACCTAGTCATGAAAATAGGACACAAATGTAATACTGTAGTTGATTATTATTTCTTAGCAATGCTTTCTGTGCCACTGACCTAGCAACTGAGCATGCAAGGGCAGCAAATTTCCATTAACTTGGTAATCTATAGTTCTCCCATCAATATAAGAAAGCAGTACCATGAGGGGGGATTCACAAGCGGCAGATTTGGTTGAAAAAAGGCCTGCGACTGAAAATGAATTCCATTTATCTGAATGAGTTTGTTTTTGCAACAGGTGTATAGATTTCTGCAAGTTCCATTGATATGAATGGAACTGATCTTTAGTCACAATTGGAGATGAGCGAACTTATCAAAAGTTCGGTTCGGCTAGTTCGCCGAATTTCACAAAAAAGTTCGGTTCGGACCGAACTAGTTCTGACCGAACCTGTCACTTACGTGCGCTGAGCATGCTACTGTCCGGGGTGCTGATAGAGTTAATGGGCTGCACTAACTCTTTCAGCAACCTTCACAGTACATGCTCGGCGCGCGGAAAATACTATTTTAAATGTAATAAAAAAATAAAAATTATACGTTCGTACTTACTTTCCTCCTGTCCGGCCTCCAGCGATGACGTTTCATCCCTTTCGCCTCTGCAGCCAATCACAGGCTGCAGCGGCGACATGGATGAAACGTCATCGCTGGAGGCCGGACAGGAGGAAAGTAAGTATCAACGTATTATTATTATTTTTTGGCATGTATGTATGTATGTATGTATGTATGTTGGCATGTATGTATGTTGTCATGTATGTATGTATGTATATCTGTGCATGTATGTTGGCATGTATGTATATATGTGCATGTTTGTATGTATATTTGCATGTATATATTTGCATGTATGTATGTATGTTTGCATGTGTGTATGTTTGCATGTATGTTGTCATGTATGTATGTATGTTGTCATATATGTATATATGTGCATGTGTGTATGTATATTTGTATGTATGTATGTATGTATGTATGTATGTATGTTTGCATGTATGTGTGTTTGCATGAATGTATGTTTGCATGTATGTATGCATGTTTGTATGTATATTTGCATGTGTATATATATATGTATGTATGTTGTCATGTATGTATGTATGTTGTCATGTATGTATATATGTGCATGTATGTTGGCATGTATGTATATATGTGCATGTGTGTATGTATGTATATTTGCATGTATTTATGTTGTCATGTATGTATGTATATATGTGCATGTATGTTGGCATGTATGTATACATGTGCATGTTTGTATGTATATTTGCATGTATATATGTTTGCATGTGTGTATGTATGTTTGCATGTATGTATGTTTGCATGTATGTATGTTGTCATGTATGTTTGTATGTATGTTGTCATGTATGTATGTATATATGTGCATGTATGTATGTTTGCATGTTTTTATTTTTGCATGTATGTTTGCATGTATGTTTATATATATGTGCATGTATGTAATTACGTTTGCATGTATTTATGTTTGCATGTATATTTGTGCATGCTTGTATATATGTATGTATGTATCTTTGCATGTTTGTTTGTATGTATGTATGTTTTCATGTGTGTGTGTATGCATGTATGTATGATAGTTTGCATGTATATATGTGTGTATGTTTGCATGTATGTATATTTGCATGTATATATGTGTATGCTTGTATATATGTATGTATGTTTGTATATATGTATGTATGTATATTTGTATATATGTATGTATGGCCATGTATGATACTGTCTGCTGGCGCCCTGTATCTAAGTCAACTTCGCGGCAGGCTTCTATACATGGTATAACAGTCCGTATCACACATTAAACTGAATCTAAGCCTACGACATGTTTTATTTCATTTTTTTTTTTTTTTACAGGTTTGGTGTTTGGACTACGTCGGTTTCGAGGACTACTTAGATGACGTTTTTTTTTTTCTACAATAAAATGGTTAATGAGGGTTGTGTTGGGGGTGCTTTATTTCAATAAAATATTTTATCTATATCTTTGTCTTTTTCTTTTCAAATTTTATTACTACCTCTTTAGTAATGGCCGCTGTCTGAGTGACAACATCCATTACTAATGCGAGGCTTAGTGTTAGCCGGTGCAGAGGCTAACACTAACCACCATTATTACCCCGGTACCCACCACCACCAGGGGTGCCGGGAAGAGCCAGGTACGATCCAGTACCCGACCATCTGTTGTGATGGTCGGGCTCTGGGGCGGCCGCAGGCTGGTATTATGAGGCTGGGAAGGGCCAAAAACAGTGGACCTTCCCACCCTTGTAATGCTAGGCTGCTGCTGCTGTGTTGTATCTGGCTGGTTATAAAAGTGGGGGGGACCCCACGTCATTTTTTTTAATTATTTATTTATTTACATTTTTTTTTTTTTAAAAAGACATGGGGTTCCACCCAATTTATCATAACCAGCCACATACAACACAGTGTTATTAGCCTGGGAATGGACAAAACCAGTGGCCCTTCCCACCCATGTAATGCCAGACTGCTGCGGCCTTGTATATGGCTGGTTATTAAAAATGTGGGGGACCCGTCTATTGCTAAATTTGTTAAATTCAAAAAAAAAAACGACGTGGGGGTCCCCCCCCATTTTTATAACCAGCCCGATACAACACAGCAGCAGCAGCCTAGCATTACAAGGGTGGGAAGGTCCACTGATTTTGGCCCTTCCCAGCCTCATAATACCAGCCTACGGCCGCCCCAGTACCCGACCATCACAACAGATGGTCGGGTACTGGATCGTACCAAGCTCTTCCCGGCATCCCTGGTGGTGGTGGGTACTGGGGTAATAATGGGTGGTTAGTGCTAGCCTCTGCACCGGCTAACACTAAGTACCGCCTTAATAATGGACGCTGTCAATCAGCCAACTGCCATTATCTAGGCACTAATAAAGTTTGAAAAAAAAACACAAAGACAATTCTTTTTTTATTGAAATAAGAAATCCCCAACAAAACCCTCGTTAACCATTTTATTAAAATTTGAAAAAACGCAGATCTACGCAGTAGTCCAACGAATCGAAGACGTAGTCCAATCGGTACATCAAAATCTGCAACAACATAAAAAAACAGTTATCAATGTGAACAATACCAATACTTCTACTCACCTACACACATATATACACGCACACACAAACAACCATACTCAGACACACACACACATAAACAGACAAACACACACATATACACGAACTCACACATATACAAACAAAAACACACATATCCAAACACACCCACACACAGTTATACACACATGCACGAACACATATACACAAACACATATACAAACAAAAACACACATACCCAAACACACATATACACAAACACATATACACAAACACACCCATATATACACACAAACACACACCCATATACACACATATACACATATACAAAAACACACACAAACATCTACACACAAACATATACACAAATACACCCATATATACACAAACATATACACAAAACACATCCATATATACACACACATAAAAACAAAAACAGACAAAGTCACATACCCAAACACACATATATACACAAACACACACATACACAAACACGGTTTCTTTTAAATGCTGCTGGGGAACCCGCTCGATCCACTATATAAGGCTGCGCTACAGTGCAGCATTTAAAAGAAACAGGATCCTGACCTGTCCATAGAGTTTAAGGCAGCACAGAGTATTTCAGGAGATGAGCGTGCAGATTCAGTGCTGCTGCGAACTCTGCTCTTACCATTACGTAGCTCTCAGTCTGTTACCTCTCCTCCACTCCTGTCCTCCAGAACACCTTCACATGATTGGCAAGTCACCACGTAATGGTAAGAGCAGAGTTCACAGCAGCACAGAGTATTTCAGGAGATGAGCGTGCGGATCTTGTGCGTGGTGGTGACTTGCCAATCATGTGAACGTGTTATAGAGGACAGGAGTGGAGGAGATGTAACAGACTGAGCTACGTAATGGTAAGAGCAGAGTTCACAGCAGCACTGAATCTGCACGCTCCTCTCCTGAAATACTCTGTGCTGCTGTGAACTCTGTTCTTACCATTACGTAGCTCAGTCTGTTACATCTCCTCCACTCCTGTCCTCTATAACACGTTCACATGATTGGCAAGTCACCACCACGCACAAGATCCGCACGCTCATCTCCTGAAATACTCTGTGCTGCTGTGAACTCTGCTCTTACCATTACGTGGTGACTTGCCAATCATGTGAAGGTGTTCTTGAGGACAGGAGTGGAGGAGAGGTAACAGACTGAGAGCTACGTAATGGTAAGAGCAGAGTTCACAGCAGCACTGAATCTGCACGCTCATCTCCTGAAATACTCTGTGCTGCCTTAAACTCTGTGGACAGGTCAGGATCCTGTTTCTTTTAAATGCTGCACTGTAGCGTAGCCTTATATAGTGGATCGAGCGGGTTCCCTAGCAGCATTTAAAAGAAACAGGATCCTGACCTGTCCACAGAGTTTAAGGCAGCACAGATTATTTCAGGAGATGAGCACGGGCAGCCGTTCGTTTTTCCGAGCCGTGCTCCCATTATGCACACAACCGTAAAAACACCCGTTATTGCGGGTCGTAATTACGACCCGCAATAACGGGCTCATAGACTTCTGTTACCCACGGGTACCTTTCCGTATTCTCTTCGGAAGGTGCCCGTGCCGTTAAAAAAATAGAACATGTTCTATTTTTCTATTTTACGGGCCGTGCTGCTATAATTATAATGACAGCACGGTTCGCAAAAGCGGCCGGCTGCCCGTGGCCGGCCGGCCGTGCTCGTAGTTACGAGTCGTAATTACGAGCACGGCCCGTAAAATAAAAAAATAGAACATGTTCTATCTTTTTAACGGCACGGGCACCTTCCCGTGAGAAAACGGGAAGGTACCCGTGGCTAACAGAAGTCTATGGGCCCGCTATTTCGGGTCGTAATTACGACCCGTGATAACGGGTGTTTTTATGGTCGTGTGCATGAGGCCCCGTAATGACGGGTGGCTACATGTGTGCACCCGTCATTACGGCAGCGTTGCTAGGCGACGTCAGTAAGGGTATGTGCACACACACTAATTACGTCCGTAACTGACGGACGTATTTCGGCCGCAAGTACCGGACCGAACACCCTGCAGGGAGCCAGGCTCCTAGCATCATATTTATGTACGATGCTAGGAGTCCCTGCCTCTCCGTGGAACTACTGTCCCGTACTGAAAACATGATTACAGTACGGGACAGTTGTCCTGCAGAGAGGCAGGGACTCCTAGCATCGTACATAACTATGATGCTAGGAGCCCGGCTCCCTGCACTGTGTTCGGTCCGGTACTTGCGGCCGAAATACGTCCGTCATTTACGGACGTAATTAGTGTGTGTGCACATACCCTAAATAGTCACTGTCCAGGGTGTTGAAAGAGTTAACTGATCGGCAGTAACTGTTTCAGTACCCTGGACAGTGACTACCGATCACAGCACCTGTAAAAAAAAAGACGTTCATACTTACCGAGAACTTTCTGCTTCCTCCAGTCCGGTCTCCTGGCCGTTGCCTTGGTGACGCGTCCCTCTCGACATCCGGCCCGACATTCCTTGATGACGATGCAGCCCATGTGAGCGCTGCAGCCAATCACAGGCTGCCGCGGCCTCTGCAGCCAATCACAGGCTGCAGAGGCCTCTGCAGCGAATCACAGGCTGCCGCGTCAGAAAAGGTCGGACTGGAGGAAGAAGAGGGACTCGTCACCAAGACAACGACCGGGTACGTATGAAATGCTTTTTATTTTTAATCAGCAGCCTCTTTTCTCTATCAGTGATTGATAGAGATAAGTGGCTGCCGATTTGTATAATGTTTTTGACCGTGTTCGGTCAAAACGGGTTCGGCCGAACCCGGTGAAGTTCGGATTCGCTGCGAACCGAACTTTACCGGAAGTTCGGACCGAAACCGGGTTCGGTTGTCCCGGTTCGCTCATCTCTAGTCACAATGTGTGTACAGTTGTGCCCTTACTTACGTTTCCGTTTTGCTCGACCAGCTTTGAGAAAAAACATGATTTTGCAATACTCTGTTCATTCCATATGTGTCTATATGTGGCCACCCAGCAGTTATGTTGTGAATTGCAGCCTGTCGATGGTTTCACTATCATGTCGTGAAAATGTATTAAATGTGTCTCAAAATTCACGGAAAGGTAAGGGTGATCTGTTATAATGTATGTATATGTGTATGTATGTGCGTTTGCTAGTATACTAGTATATATAATATATATGTGTTTTATTCTGTTCATACAGTTTGCATTTACTATGCAAGAATGGTAGCGTACCCGCCCTCTACAAAATCCTGTATATGTGCATGAATAGAGGGGAGTTTCTCATTCATAATCTCTGTCAGTTAGCTGGTGTAGAGGGCAGCTACAGAAAAAGTCTCTCAATCTGGGGGACCTACAATGTCCATGCATTACACACAACCAGTTGATTTCAATGATTCATTTGACCTGGGATAGTTGCAGAGAAATTGAACACTTGTAGCCAGATTGCCCTGCAGACTACAGCTCGTATTTAGGGGACCCAGAATGGGACACCCTGGAATAAGCAAATTTTCAGGTGGCTATTCAAAAAATAAATTTCAAAGTGGAAAATGTCTTTAGGAGTAAAATATTATATGCAGCCTCCTCAGGATGACACCTCCATTTTATTGTGAAGACCTGAATTAACATGAATTAAAACAGTCTGTAACCTTATGAATAACTTCACGAGCATTTTATAATTTTGGGGTAGTAATATTGAAGATGAGTTTTGTACAGTACCATCCTAACATAAACCATGAAACAGAAAGAAAACAAGAGTTTTGTAATTGGCTTGTAAAAGTATTGTAAAAGGCTTCTCTGACTAACCGCTCATGAGTAAATTGGAAATTTTCAGGACTAGTTAGACCTAAGCTAACCATTAAGGCATATCAATTTAACTCCATTGCAAGCTGAAGTCAATATTTAATTGTAAAGTTTTACTGTGATTTTTTTCAAAATCCCTCTTATCCTCCTTTTAAGTAAAAATAATTGAAAAGAAAAAAAAACAAATCTCATGATTCACAGACTTCAAATCAATTAAAGTTTAAGACAGACTGAGCAAACTGCAATGAAGGAAGTAATTATTGACCTCTTACGTCTTTTGCAGGTCTGTAACGTTTGCATTGGTTCAATATTTGAAACAAAAAACAGCCGACAGAACAAGACATAATTGGATAAAGCCATAGTAATTTAGATGCACAGGTGTTTTACGTAAAAACATGCACATTTTTTCACTTTTATGTTGTGTATCAATTTTCAAAAAGGGGTGTTTTAACAAAAGGGGGCAGGGCCACAACAGCTTGACACATTCACTATAACTTACGCCAAAAAGTGGGGTAAATTATAGTGGAAATCTAGAGCCGCTCTGAGCTGTCATGGATTTCCCTTTCAGGCACATGGACAGCACAAGGTGCGACTTATGTATTAGGAGGCTGACTAAGACTGGCATATGAAACACAAGTATTAGTACATCTGGTCAAAATCTTCATAGTGTTCATTTGGATTGGTACATACTGCATTTGTGCATATAAAGATTACTTCTATGAGCCCTATTAACTGTTAATGTCATATCACAAGATGGTTACAGAAGTCATGACCATAACCAAAATTTACTTTAAGCTTAGTGCCAAACAGTTGTTAACAGACCAAGTCTCATGTTACCAGGAAGACCAAGGACTAAAACTGCTCAAGTGCTGTGTCGTTGTGCAAAAAGTTCACACACTATAAACAGCTAAATGTCAATGGTCTGCTTCCTACGATATGCAGAGAATGGCCCATCAGAATGCCACAATTTCACTAATACCACACTCCTTACTCATGATTTTGGTTAGGGACGGAAGACTCGACTGGCGACAGAGCTTAGGTGCCTCTAGCTAGTCCGGTATTTAATTATCTGGGTAACATTTGCTGGTGGGAAACCAGCTACCAAGAGTAATAGGAGAAACAATTGCTATGGGAAACAGCAAATAAAAGTCTATATAAACGTATTGGGAAGGGGAGCAGGGAGAAGGGAACTAAAGTAGGTCAGGCAGTACATGCGTTGGCAAAGGGAGTCAGGTACGTTAGTTCAGAAAACTCTAAGGTAAGAAATTAAGCATGTATGCAGTACAGCAGTAATAGTCAGGTTCAGTAAGGGCATGTTCACACGTGGCAGAGTTTTTCCGCTGCAAATGTTGGTGCAGATTTGGGGCAATTACGCAACGAATCTGCACCAACATTTGCATATTTGACATGACCTGCCTAAGTAGAGTCGTGTGTTAGTGAACCTTCCCTTATCCCTTCCTATCCCTCCACCCCCACCTTTAGAAAAGACACGTGACACCGAGGTTGGATGTGAAATGGCCACAGCAGCCGTTTATTAATTTCACAGTTTTATAAAAACAATTTAAATCCGAAACGTTCGGATAACTAATTAGGAATCCACCAGAGAATTCCTCCTAATAATTCACATGACCCAACATGGGTCAGAATCATAAATAACAGTTTTAACGTTAACATTAATCCGAGCAGAGGAAGTCCTTGAAGCCATTTTAGATATTCCTTTTAAACACACCCCGAGTTAGCCATCTGCAACCACCACCAACCAATTACCACCAGCCGTAAACCAGCTCGGAGGCACCGCTCACCTCTGCAGATGGCTCCAACCACTAGAAGTCCACTTCAAAGGGATAACACCCGATGAAGCCTTCAAGTGATATACCTTCCACTAGAAGACCACTTCAAAGGGATAACACCCGATGAAGTCTTCAACCATGTATCTTTTTTGGGGGACGCATACCCCCAATGCGACCCCCCCTCCATTTTGTACTGACTGGCCTCAAGGACTCCCCCCGCCAGCTGCCATGACACCAGGACCTACTCCGAATGAAAAGAGAAAAAAAAAAAACAAGTTAAATAAGCACCATAAAATCACAACACTCATAGACGGACGTACATAAAGACCCCCAGGGATAACGAACAAAGGGCGGGAGGGTGGGAGCTTGTCTAGCTGCGTGTTACTCCTCCCGCTGCTTCCGGCTCAATGCCGAAAACAGCGGGAAGCTCAGTAACGGCCCCCAACTCCTCCTTGTCCCTCCTCCACCTCCTTCTAACTTTCCCTCAACACTTAACCCTTTCCCTCCTAGGGCTGTCATTGAGGCTTCCCTCGTAAGCGCTGCAGGCTGCGTCCAGCCTCTTCTTGACCTGCCTAAGTAGAGTCGTGTGTTAGTGAACCTTCCCTTATCCCTTCCTATCCCTCCACCCCCACCTTTAGAAAAGACACGTGACACCGAGGTTGGATGTGAAATGGCCACAGCAGCCGTTTATTAATTTCACAGTTTTATAAAAACAATTTAAATCTGAAACGTTCGGATAACTAATTAGGAATCCACCAGAGAATTCCTCCTAATAATTCACATGACCCAACATGGGTCAGAATCATAAATAACAGTTTTAACGTTAACATTAATCCGAGCAGAGGAAGTCCTTGAAGCCATTTTAGATATTCCTTTTAAACACACCCCGAGTTAGCCATCTGCAACCACCACCACCAACCAATTACCACCAGCCGTAAACCAGCTCGGAGGCACCGCTCACCTCTGCAGATGGCTCCAACCACTAGAAGTCCACTTCAAAGGGATAACACCCAATGAAGCCTTCAAGTGATATACCTTCCACCAGAAGACCACTTCAAAGGGATAACGCTCGATGAAGTCTTCAACCATGTACCTTTTTTGGGGGACGCATACCCCCGATGCGACCCCCCCACCATTTTGTACTGACTGGCCTCAAGGACTCCCCCCGTCACAGCGAAACAGGCCTTGACCACCTTAAGCCTGTGAGTTCCGCCACACCACCACCGCCCTTTCAATTCCCTCTGCTATTGCCAGGCTCCACAGATTAATACCAACCTCGGTCAAATGAACCCCATCACTCCTCCAGTAATTCCCCACTCCCGCTTCCAAATCCCTGTGCCGCACGCAAATGCCCCCGCTTTTGGCTACAAAACGGGACACCGCCCGATTAACTTTAATGCGTGCCTTATTGACTCTTTCCACTGACCTAGCCAACCGCCAATGTTTTCTTGGGACAATGTCCGACCACACTATTACCAACCTAAGATAAGACACCCACAAACACAACATATTGTGTTTTATATCACGCACCAACTCACGAAAAGGGCGGACTCCCAAGTCATTCCCACCAACGTGCAATACTAATACCTCTGGGACCCTATCAAGCCAGGCATATGTCTGGAATTCTGCTAACACCCTGCTCCATGACATACCTCTAAATCCCAGCCAATGCAAAACCGCATCCTGCCGCGGAATGCGCAACTGGCGACCGTCCGGGCGGACATCCGCCCTCAAAGCCCCCCAATGCACGTACGAGTGACCCAGCAACCACACCAAACACGGAGGCGGATCTGAAACGGAAAAGACAATTAGACACCACCACACAAACATTTTTTAAGCGCTAACAACAAGACTCATAACAGATGGGGGCGAACATAAGACCTAAATCTGTTGGACTCCCAACGACCGATGCGCCGCACCCCTTCGTCATCCAACCTCCAGCTCCCTGCTTCTGTTGCTGCGCCAATCCTGAAGGAATGAGATGAATATGAGCCCGCCGCGACACCAACCGCCGCCAAACATTTTTTAAATACAGCTCCAAACTGAAATCTGGACAAAAATGACCCATCCTCGTGACATAGCAATGGCAACTCTGGAGACCCCCCTCGTGGCTTAAACCCCCGCATGCACGCGACCGGGCACATAGCCGAACCCGGGAGGGCGTACAAAACTATCAGCTTTCCCCTTCCTAATTGGTCAGTTTTTGACCGACGCAACCATGCCTCAAGCCGATCAGCATATAGCCTCACCTCCCCCAGTCTCAACCCCCCTGCCTGCTTGGTACTCGTCGACACCAACTCGCCAATTCTAAATGCCCCAAAGAACGCTAAAAAAAAAGCTAACCAAAACAACTTCATCTCGGCCGAAGAACGACAGACCGATGCTAATGAACCACCCAAAGAGCCAAGCAAAGAAAACGACACAGGCCTTCTACGATCCACCTCCACCCTACCTCGGCGCAAACCCTTCAAAGCCTGTACCACTAAAAATTCCTTAGATACATCCTGAAAGCCCCGCAACTTAAAACCAAACGCCACCGCAGACATGAAACGGTTAACCTTTGCCAATGAAAACCCCGCCTCCCAGGCGTCCCCTAACCAGTACAAAAGTGCCACCAACCTGTCTCTATCCGTGTTGACGTCACCCAACTCTCTTACCCACTCCTCCCACTGCCTCCAACAAGCAGAATAAGCACTCCACGTCGTGCGCGCCAAGGACCTCTTTACCAATCGTTCTACGGGACCGAGACCAGATCCCAAAGATGTTCCGGACAAGCCAAACCGAGACGTTCCGCTCCCGGTGCCAATTGCCAAAACCGGTCCCACTGCGATCGAGAAAGAGCATCAGCGATACAATTCCGTACCCCCGGCACATGCACCGCCACCACTCACGCGTTCAACGACAAGCACACCAATACTAAATGTCGCAACAACTGCACTACCGGAGGAGAGGACACCGTGATTTTATTAATGGCCAGCACCACCCCCATATTGTCGCAGTAAAAACGAACCTTCTTATCCCTGAGCCTGTCCCCCCAAATGGTCGCCGCAACCACGATGGGGAACAGCTCGAGCAGGGCCAGATTCCGCGTGAGTCCACTGGACACCCAACTAACCGGCCATCGACCTGCGCACCACGGACCCCCCCCCGTAAGCTCCAAAACCGCCCGCCCCAGCCGCATCCGTAAAGATATTTAAATCACTCGTATCCTGCGCTGGAGCCATCCATAGCGAGCAACCATTATACTTGCCCAGGAAGTCATCCCATACCTGCAGATCAGCCCGATGCTCCTCCTTAAGCCACACAAAATGATGTGGCGCACGCACTCCTGCCGTTGCCGCCGCCAACCGTCTACCAAACACCCTCCCCATTGGCATAATCCGGCAGGCGAAATTCAACTTCCCCAGCAACGACTGAAGCTCACGCAGCGTAATTTTCTTTAACTTACAAGCCCGACGTACCTCCTGACTCAAAGCCCCAATTTATCCGCAGGAAGACGACACTCCATTGCTACCGAATCTATTTAAATTCCCAAAAAACAAATCGTCGGTACCGGACCCTCGGTCTTTTCTGGCGCCAAAGGGATCCCAAAATCCCTCACCACCTTCTGCAGTGCATGAAGCAGATTACCGCAAACCGGCGAACCCCCCGGGCCGACGCACAAGAAATCGTCTAAGTAATGTATCAACGAGTCGACCCCGGCTACTCCCTTCGTCACCCATTCCACGAAGCTACTAAACGCCTCGAAGTATGCGCAAGAAAGGGAACACCCCATCGGAAGGCAACGATCCACGTAAAAAGCCCCATTCCAAAAACAACCCAACAGCCGTTGGCTTTCTGGATGAACTGGCAGCAAACTGAACGCCGCCTCGACGTCGGTTTTTGCTAGCAGCGCGCCTGGACCCGCAGCACGAACCAACCCCACCGCCTTATCGAATGAGGTATACACTACGGAACACAACTCGTGATCAATCCCGTCATTTACCGATGAACCCTTGGGAAACGATAAATGCTGAATCAAACGAAATTTCCTGGGCTCGCGCTTTGGAACGATGCCCAACGGGGACACCACTAAATCTTTTATTGGCGGATCAACAAAAGGCCCCGCCATGCGACCCAACGAAACTTCTATAAACAATTTTTCCGACACGACCTCAGCATGCAAGTAGGCCGATTTAAGGTTCCTCCGCGTAACCGGGACCTCATAAGGAGGCGGAGGAATAATAAAACCAACACAAAACCCCTCGTAAAGCAACTTGGCCACCGCCCTATCCAGGTACTCATTTAGATAAGGGGCCATCCTTTCCACCCTCACCGGTGACAACCCCTTGACCAGCCGAGGAGGACTGGTTCCCTGACCTCTTTTTTCGCATACATTTTGCAGCCCCGTGTGATGCACCATTACACTCTGAACACACGTGCTTGAACTTGCACGTGGCCCCGAACTTACACTGGCCCTCGTTAAATTGCCAGCAAAATCCCAACTTCGCCCCGCCCCCTTGTCCGACCTGACTGGACTGGCCCCCTTGGCCAGCGCTCCCGGGAAAGGACTGCCAAACCGGAGCCGTAACCCGTAACCAGAGAGCAATATCCTTCTGGTCCCACCGAATCGCCGGCCGAACCTCTTTCCGCTGACGGAATTGCTCATCGTATCTTAGCCACGCCTGCCCCCCGTACGCCCTATGAGCCTCCCCAATGGCATCAAAATAGCAAAACAACGCCGAACAATTTTCCGGCGCCTTTTCTCCTATTACACTGGCTAATATGGCGAACGCCTGCGACCAATTAACGAACGTCTGCGGGATAAGCCTATACCGCCGACGTTCCTCCTCGTCCTTCTTACTCTCGTCCCGCTTGCTCTTATCCAAATTGAATTTTGCAAGCGGCAGGAGAGAAAAAATCTCGACATATTCGTCCTTCCAGATCCGCTCACGCACCTCCTTCTTTAAGTGCGCCCCTAACGGACCTTCGAAGCAAACATACACTTCCCCACGAGCACGATCATCAATACGCACCCGATCACCTTCTTTTTGTACCTCAGTCTGTACCGACACCGCGACCGCCTCTCTAGCCGCCATCCCGGGCCGCGCCTGCAACGATCCCCCGTCCCTGGGGCCTTCCCAAACTACTGCCGGGGACACCTCCGTAACTACTGGCGCCGCCGCCCTATCTAGGCACCCGACCAGCTCCCGCAAGCAACCCACTAAGTCCGCCAGACCTGCGCCGTCGCGCCCGCCTGCGCCACTACCGGCCACCGATGCGACGCTAGCAGCCCCCCCGCCGACACCCGACATAAAAATCGCTGGATACGACAAAGATGGAGTTATACACTCACCGGGCTGCACAGGCGCTGTGTTCCCGTCAGCCGGACCATCCTGACCTCGCCGATACACGTCCAGTTCCCCTTCCTCCAGCTCCTCTCTCGCAGACGACTGGCCATCCCACCGACATCTTCGAAACGGGGATGATGACGCGCTGACCGATGGGCCGGCAACCTGCCGCCCGACCGCAGGGACCCAGACTTCCGACCGGACCTGTTGCCTCAACGTCGCTGCAGGTCTAGGCGCCCATCTCAACGATCCTGATGAAGCCTGCCCCCTGGCCGGAACATCACCAGGCGGGGCGGCCGTAACTTGTCCTCCAAATCTTGCATCTGATGGGGGAGGGGTGACAGGGAGCCCGGCCTGCGACTCCCTGATAACCGCCGGACCCCGTCGCAGCCGGGGATTCCTGCCAGGACGCAGGGCCTGGGAAGAGGCGGCCCTCCCAGCTGCCTGGCCTGCAGCGTCCATTTTAGGGCTCCCCCTGCGACGCCATGTCCGCGGGACCACCTCCGGGCTGAGGCATTCTGGAGGTCGGGACCGCCGAGAGCGATTGGTAGACCCAGCCTGAGTCACCATCACCCCTGGCGACGCTCCCAGCCTGCTCTGAGCAAGAGCGGGTGTTGCCGACTCCCCCCCCCGCCGCCATATTACTGCTAGGAAGGGGGCCGGGGGAGGGGAGCCTGTCCCCAACAACAGACCTCGAATGCCGGGCCTGACGTGGCGATTCGGCGTCCGGGATTCTTGTCAGTGCTGCCACGGTCTCCTCCAACCATCCGGGACCGTGGTGCACAGCAGCGGCGCGCAGCTGCGCAAGTATTACAGCCTCTGACATGGCACACAGAGCGGGGCAACGGGGAGAATGTCTAGCTGCGTGTTACTCCTCCCGCTGCTTCCGGCTCAATGCCGAAAACAGCGGGAAGCTCAGTAACGGCCCCCAACTCCTCCTTGTCCATCCTCCACCTCCTTCTAACTTTCCCTCAACACTTAACCCTTTCCCTCCTAGGGCTGTCATGGAAGCTTCCCTCCTAAGCCCTGCAGGCTGCGTCCAGCCTCTTCTGGTAATTCAGACGTTGCAGAAAAGACAGCGGACTTGCCACAGATTTCAGTTTTTGTATTGCAAAGGCTGAAATCCGCAGTGAAATTCCGCTTCTTCTCCGCAACAGACAGTGCATGCTGCAAAGGGAAAATTCTGCACCGCAGCCTATGGTCCGCAGCGGAGTTTTCCGCAATGTCAAAACTAACTTGCCTAAAAATGTATTGAAACAAATGTAAAAGACAGCCGCTGGAGAATTCAACTGTCCTAACAGTGATGAAATAGAGCTAGGTATCTGGTACAGTGGGGCAAAGCAAAGGAGAAATCAAATGAGTCTGGTCAATCAGTAATCATACGAATAACTGTGGCAGAAACAGTCAAACTAGGGATGAGAAACCTATAACTGGCACTGATGCTAATGTGCATATATTTATACAGGCTGCACTTCACGTTGATTAGCTGGGGAGCCGTTTGCCAGGAGTACTGGATACTCCAGAAGTATTCTTGGCTTAACCCATTAAGGACGCAGCCTAGTTTTGGCCTTAAGGCCCCATGCCCACTTCAGTTTTTTCCTTCAGGGTGCTAGCCGTTTTTCTGACGGCTAGCACACTGACCCATTCATTTCAATGGGGCCATGCACACTTCAAATTTTTTGATGGTCCCGTTGCTCCGTTCCGATCCAAAGTAGTGCATGTCCTACTTTGGTCCGAGATTCCATGACCGTGAGGCCCATGCAAGTCAATGGGGCCGTCAAAAAAACTGAAGGCACACGGAAGGCATCCGTGTGCCGTCCGTGTGTGACGGAGCCGTTGCCTAGCAACGGACGGGCGGGTAGAAATACATTACAGAAATATTACACTAATCGGCAGCCACTTGTCTCTATCAATCACTGATAGAGAAAAGAGGCTGCTGATTAAAAATAAAATAAAAAGCAGTGCATACGTACCCGGTCGTTGTCTTGGTGACGAGTCCCTCTTCTTCCTCCAGTCCAACCTTCCCTTCTGATGCGGCAGCCTGCGATTGGATGCAAAGGCCGCTGCAGCCTGTGATTGGCTGCAGAGGCGGTCACGTGGGATGAAGCGTCATCCCTGGAGGCCGGCCATCTGACGTCATCCTGACGTGCATGACCGCCACTATAGCCTGTGATTGGCTGCAGGGGCGACATGGATGAAATGTCATTGCTGGAGGCCAGACAGGAGGAATGTAAGTATGAACTTATTTTTTTTTTTTTTTATTACATTAAAATTTTATTTTCCGAGCGCCGAGCATGGTATTGTCCAGGGTGCTGAGAGAGTTACCGCCTGTCAGTGCAGTCCATTAACTCTTTCATCGCCCTGGACAGTACCATGCTCGGCGCTCGAAAATGGAAACACGGGGTGCACACGGGAGTGCACACGGCCGCTAAAACGGGCACACCGATCCGTCACAAACAGCCGTGAAAACTGTGTCGGAAGTGTGCACAAGGCCTAAGGCTCAGAGCCCATTTTTCAAATCTGACATATTTAAATTTATGTGGTAATAACGTCGGAATGCTTAAAAATATCCAAGCAATTCTGAGATTTTTTCTTGTGACACATTGGGCTTCATGTTCGTGGTAAAATTTGGTCGATATATTCAGTGTTTATTGGAGAAAAATTGCAACATTTTGAGAACATTTTGAAAAAATAGCATTTTTCAGAATTTAAATGCATCTGCTTGTAAAACAGATGGTTATACTACCCAAAATAGTTACTAGTTCACATTTCCCATATGCCTACTTTAGATTGGCATCGTTTTTCGAACATTCTTTATTTTTCTTGGATGTTACCAAGCTTAGAACATAAACAGCAATTTCTCATATTTTTAAGAAAATTTCAAAAGCCTTTTTTTTAAGGTACCTGTTCATTTCTGAAGTGGCTTTAAGGGGCCTATGTATTAGAAACCCCCATAAAACACCACATTTTAAAACCTAGACCCCTCAAAGTATTCAAAACAGCATTTAGAAAGTTTTTTAACCTTTCAGGCATTTCACAGGAATTAAAGCAAAGTGGAGGTGAAATTTGCAAATATAATTTTTCTTGCTGAATTTCAATTGTATTCAATTTTTTTCTATAAGGGTATGTGCACACACACTAATTACGTCCGTAATTGACGGACGTATTTCGGCCGCAAGTCCCGGACCGAACACAGTGCAAGGAGCCGGGCTCCTAGCATCATACTTATGTACGATGCTAGGAGTCACTGCCTCGCTGCAGGACAACTGTCCCGTACTGTAAACATGATTACACTACGGGACAGTTGTCCTGCAGCGAGGCAGGGACTCCTAGCATCATACATAAGTATGATGCTAGGAGCCCGGCTCCTTGCACTGTGTTCGGTCCGGGACTTGCGGCCGAAATACGTCCGTCAATTACGGACGTAATTAGTGTGTGTGCACATACCCTTAGACAGAAGGTTTTACCAGAGAAATACTACTAAATATGTATTGTCCAGATTCTGCAGTTGTTATAAATGTCCCACATGTGGCTCTACTGCGCTCGTGGAATAAAACACAAGCCCTAGAAGCAAAGAAGCACCTAGTGCATTTTGAGGCCTCTTTTTTATTAGAATATATTTTAGGCAGCATGCCAGGTTTGAAGAGGTGTTGAGGTGCCAAAACAGTAGCAAATGCCCCAAAAGGGACCCCATTTTGGAAACTACACCCCTCAAGGAATTCATGTATGGTTGTTGTTACCATTTTGACCCCACAGTTTTTTCACAGCACGTATTTGAATTGGGTTGTGAAATGTTAAAAATTATATTTTTTCCAATAAGATGTCATTTTTGATAAAAAAATTATTTTCACAAGAAATAATATACCCCATTTTGTTGCCCAATTTGTCCTGAGTGTGGCAATACCCCATTTGTGGTGATAAACTGCTGTTTGGGCCCATGGGAGGGCTCAGAAGGAAAGGAGCGCTATGTGTTTGTTGGAGTCCAGATTTTGCTGGATTGGTTTTCGGGTGCCATGTTGCATTTGCAGAGCCCCAGAGGTATCAAAGCCATGGAAACCCACTAAAAGTGACCAAATTTTGGAAACTACACCCCTCAAGGAATTGATTTATGGTTGTTGTCAACATTTTGACAGCACAGTGTTTTCACAGCACATATTTGGATTGGGCTATGAAATTTAAAAAATTCAATTTTTTTCCAATAAATGTCATTTTTGATCAAATTTTCTTATTTTCACAGGGGACAAAATACCACATTTTGTTTCCCAATTTGTCCTGAGTGCGGCAATACCCAATTTGTGGTGATAAACTGCCGTTTGGGCCCATGGGAGGGCTCAGAAGTAAAGGACCACCATTTGGCCTACTGGAGCTTTTCTGGTGCTAAGTCATGTATGCAGAAGCCCTTGAGGTACCAGTATAGTTAAAACCCCCGAGAAGTGACCCCATTTTAAAAACTACACCCCTTAAGACATTCATCTAGAGGTGTAGCGAGCATTTTGACCCCACAGGTATTGTGTAAAAGGTAATGCGCAACAGATGGTGCAGTGTGAGATTTGCAATTTTCTATATATCTATGCCATTTCAGTGTCCAATATATTGTGCCCAGCATGCGCCACCAGAGATATACACCCCATAAACTGTAATGTGGGTTCTCCTGGGTACAGCAATACCCTACATGTGGCCGTTATCAGCTGCCTGGGCACACTGCAGGGCTCAGAAGGGAAAGATGAGGGGGATAAGCTGTGCGGAGTGCGTCAGGGTAGATTAAAAATCTAAGGGATGTATGGTCAATTTTAAAACACTTTCATACAGAGCCCTAGTTTTTCGGGACACGTGCCACATTGATATATTGTGTCCTCCCTTATCCCCCTCTTATAGCAGACTTTGCACCTCTTTTGACTTTTTCCCTTCTTGCCAGATTGGGGAACTTCTTCTGGAAAGTGTTTCCCTGGTATGATGCGTGTGGCCTCGCTTCCAGAAGTACTGGGTGCCCCCTTCTTGGTCCCTATAGATTAGGTTCTTTATAATGATGTGCATGGCCAGCTTCTTATACCACACCGCATGGCGCTGTAGGGCATCAGGACTTGATCTGACAAGTCCACCGCTCCCATGTACCTATTGTAGTCTGGTTTGGGGGTCTCAGTACTGGTACCTCGTACAGGTACATGGGTACTGGTGTGGCCATGTATTGTTGTCAATACAAGGACTTCTCTCTTGTCCTTGTACTTGACACACAATATGTTGCTGCTAGATTGTGCCCTGCTCTCACCCCTTCTGAGTGTTTGCCCAAGCAGAATCTTAGGGAGGCCTCTCAGATTTCTTCTAGCAGTGCCGCATACCGCAGTACTTCTGTCAGAAGGCACTTGAAGAGTGGGAAGCTGGTATAAAGATTATCCAGGTAGGAATGGTAACCCTGGTCCAGCAGTGGATGCACCAAATCCCACACAATTTTTGCATTAACTCCAAGTAAGGAGGGGGGGGGCATTCTGGGGTCTGAATACTGCTGTCCTTCCCTTCATATATCCTAAATTTGTAGGTATACCCTGATGCACTCTCGTACAGCTTATACATCTTCACACCATACCTTGCCCTCTTACTCGGCAGGTATTGGCGGACTTGAAGCCTCCCTTTAAAATGTACCAAGGACTCATCAATAGAAATACAATTCTCGGGGGCGTATGCTTGGGAAAACCGGGCACTGAAAAGGTCTAATAGGGGTCTCCGTTTATACAAACGGTCAAAACAGGGGTCATCTAGGGGTGGGCACTGCTCATTATCAGCATTGTGAGAAACTAGACATGGACCGCACAATCCACAATATATACGTTGATCTGAGCCGCTAGGCATAATTTAGAAACATGAACATGAGGTTCTTTGTAAACATTATGATCAAACTGTATAAGCCCACTTGCCACTTCACGGTGACCTCTTTTAAGTGGGTCCCTACTCTATCAGCTGCAGCACCACATTGCGGCCCCCGTCGCCGCAGCACCGCTCCCGCAGAGAGAGCAACCCAGTGGTCCAAAAGCACCAATGCTAACAGACCGTGCCAAGCCTCCTTGGCTCTGGGCCACGTCCCCTCACAAGTGCAGCACTACAGCAACAGACACCACCATACAGCACCACAACATGTGAACAGATGGAATGAGCTCACCTTGCCAGTGGCCAACTGAGCGCACAAGCAAGAGCAGGAACACTTATGAGGTCATTCCTGAATTAAAATCAGCTGGGTATTTTTTCAAATGCGTGGAGTGCTGGTACCAAGTAAAACAAAAGAAATGAGGAGGATAGACTATACAATATCAGCATTTTGGTGCGGTGTTGTGGTGCTGTATGGTGGTGTCTATTGCTGTAGTGCTGCACTTGTGGGGGGACGTGGCCCAGAGCCAAGGAGACTTGGCACGGTCTGCGGGAGCGGTGCTGCGGTGGCGGGGGATGCCATGCGGTGCTGCAGCCGATAGAGTAGGGACCCACTTTAAAGAGGTCGCCGTGAAGTGGCAAGTGGGCTTATACAGTTTGATCAAAATGTTTACAAAGAACCTCATGTTCATGTTTCTAAATTATGCCTAGCGGCTCAGATCAATGTATATATTGTGGATTGTACGGTCCATGTCTAGTCTCTCACCATGCTGATATTGTATAGTCTATTCTCCTCATTTCTTTTGTTTTCCTTGGTACCAGCACTCCACGCATTTGAAAAAATACCCAGCTGATTTTAATTCAGGAATGACCTCATAAGTGTTCCTGCTCTTGCTTGTGCTCTCAGTTGGCCACTGGGGGCGCATGGCAAGGTGAGCTCATTCCATATGTTCACATGTTGTGGTGCTGTATGGTTGTGTCTGTTGCTGTAGTGCTGCACTTGTGGGGGGACGTGGCCCAGGGCCAAGGAGGCTTGGCATGGTCTGTTAGCATGGGTGCTTTTGGACCACTGGGTTGCTCCCTCTGCGGGAGCGGTGCTGCGGTGGCGGGGGGCCGCCATGCGGTGCTGCAGCCGATAGAGTAGGGACCCACTTTAAAAAGGTCGCCGTGAAGTGGCAAGTGGGCTTATACAGTTTGATCAAAATGTTTACAAAGAACCTCATGTTCATGTTTCTAAATTATGCCTAGCGGCTCAGATCAACGTATATATTGTGGATTGTGCGGTCCATGTCTAGTTTCTCACAATGCTGATACTGCTCATTATCAGTATAATGTAAGAAGCAGAGTATTGCCTAATTAATTTTTTTTAGGTTCCAATTCAGTTCTGAAGTTGCTTTTAGGAGCATATATATTAGACACCCCTATGAAACACCCCATTTTAGAAACTAGACCCCTCAAAGTATTCACAACAGCATTTAGAAAGTTTATGAGCCCTTTAGATGTTTCAAGGGAATTTAGAGCAATGTAGAGGTGAAATTTACATATTTATTTTTTTTTGGCAGAAAATCCTTTTTATTCCATTTTTTCTATAACACAAAAGTTTTTACCAGAGAAACACAACTTAATACTTATTGCCCCGATTCTGCAGTTTTGAGAAATATCCCACATGTGGCCCTAGTGTCCTAATGGACTGAAGCACCAGCCTCCGAAGCAAAGGAGCACCTAGTGGATTTTGAGGCCTCTTTTTTATTAGGCACCATGTCCGGTTTGAAGAGGTCTTGTGGTGCCAAAACAGTGGAAACACCCCAAAAGTGACACCATTTTGGAAACTAGACACCTTGAGGAATTCATTGTAGTTTTCATGTGGTGCATGCGGCTTTTTGATCAGTTTTTATGATATTTTACTAGCGTGGTGACTAAAAAACAGCAATTCTACTATTGTTTTTTTATTCCATTTTTTTACAGCGTTCACCGTGCGCTATAAATAACATATTCACTTTATTCTGCGGGGCGATACGATTACAGCGATACCATATGTTTATAGTTTTTTTTATGTCTTATGGCGTTTGCACAATAAAATAAGTTTTGTAAAAAATCATTCACTTTTTGTGTTACCTTATTCTAAGAGCCAGAACTTTTTTATTTTTCCATCAAGAAAGCCGTGCGAGGACTTGTTTTTTGCGTAACGTACTGTAGTTTCGATTAGTACCATTTTTAGGTACATGCAACTTTTTGATCTCTTTTTATTCCATTTTTTTGGAGGTGAAATGACCAAACAATTGTGATTCTGGTACGGTTTATTATTATTTGCTTTTACGGCGTTCACCGCATGGGATAAATAACAAAATAATTTTGTAGTTCAGGCCGTTATGGACGTGCCGATACCAATTATGTATAGTTTATTTGTTTGTTTATATATTTTTATTAATAATAAAGGACTGATAAGGGAAAAAGGGGGATTTTTACTTTTAAAACTTTTATTTTCTTATTTTTACACATCTTTTTTTTACTTTATTTTACTTTGTCCCACTAGGGGACCTGAGTGCAGGAGGCCCTGATCGCTATTCTATTACACTGCACTACATGCATAGTGCAGTGTATTAGAGCTGTCAGCTACTCACTGACAGCAAGCATAGTGGGTCCTGACTTTGTCTGGACCCACTAGGCTTCCGTCGATGGCATAGCCGGACGCCATTGTTAGGTGTCCGGTTGCCATAGTCACCATCGCCAGCCGCTATCGTGTAGCAGGCCGGCGATGGTAGCTTAACCCCTAAAAAGCCGCAATCTCTATTGAACGCGGCTTTTAAGGGGTTAATCAGCGGGGACACAGCGATCGGTCCCCGCTGTAGGAGCTGCGGCAACTGCTGTACGAGACTCAGCGATGGAATATTATATCACAGGAGGATCGGCCATTTCGGCCGTGTTCCCGACACATACAGGAGCTGTGACAACTGCTGTCTCGTACAGCAGTTGCCTCAGCTCCTACAGCGGGGACTCATCGCTGTGTCCCCGCTGATTAACCCCTTAACCCTTTAATGACCAGCCTATTTTAAACTTTAATGACCTAGCTATTTTTTACGTTTTTCCATCGTCGCATTCCAAGAGCTATAACTTTTTTCTTTTTGTGCCAACATAGCTGAATAAGGTCTTGTTTTTTGCGGGACAAGTTTTTTTTTTTTAAAGCACCATTTTGGGGCACATGTAATTTATTGATTAGGTTCTATTAACTTTTTTTGGGGGGGTAGTAGAAAATACCAGCAATTTCGCCACACTTTTTTGCATCCTAAATTTATGTTGTTAACGTGTTGTAGAAATAACACAATAACTTTATTTAGAGGGTTGTTACAATTGCAACCATACCAAATTTATATAGATTTTGTATGTTTTACTACTTTTAGGGGGGATTCACACGAGCGTGATTTCGCAGCGTGTAGGGCGCGTGGTTTTCGCGCGGCACGCAATGCCCTATAGAAGTCTATGGGGCAGTACACACAGTCCGTGTATTTTGCGCAGCGTTTGTTCGCTGCGCAAAATACGCGACAGGTTCAATAACTCTGCGTATTTCACGCATCACGCACCCATTGAAGTCAATGGGTGCGTGAAAACCACGCATGTCGCACGGAAGCACTTCCGTGCGAACTGCGTGTTTGCGCAACAGCTGTCAAAAGGATGAATGGAAACAGAAAAGCACCACGTGCTTTTCTGTTTCCAAGCATCCAAACGGAGTGTCTTTGCGAGGAGCGAACCCCGACAACCGAAGCTAACTTCACCGGGTTCGGCCAAACTCGTTTTGGCCGAACCCGGCCAAAAAATTTCCGGTCCGCGACGTCGGGAGACATTCACTGTGCATGGTGCTGAAAGAGTTAAACTGTTTCAGCACCATGGACAGTGACTTGTGATCCCAAAATACATGAACCTGTAAAAAAAAAAACGAAGTTCTAACTTACCGATTACTCCTGTCTCCTTCCTGCAGTCCGACCTCCCGGGATGACACTTCAGTTCAAGTGACAGCTCCAGCCAATCACAGGCCAAGCACAGGCTGCAGCCAGTCACAGGCTGCAGCGGTCACTTGGACTGCCGCGTCATCCAGGGAGGTGGGGCCCGATGTCAAGAGAGGCGCGTCACCATGGACGCGTCACCAAGGACGCGTCACCAAGGCAACGGCCGGGAAGTTCTCGGTAAGTAGGAACTTTATCTTTTTTTTTACATGTTTTTCGCTGTTGTGTTCGGCATTCACTGTCGAGGGTGCTGAAAGATTTAGCTCTTTCAGCACCTTGGACAGTGACGGGCATCGACAAGCCTCATCTCTATGATGCCGGCTGCGCGAAAATCACGCAGCCGCGCATCAGACACGCATGACACACGCAGCTGTCAAATGGTTTTTGCGCTCGCAAAACGCCGCATTGTTTGCGTGCGCAAAAACGCAACGTTCGTGTGAATCTGCCCTTACACTGTAAAATCTCTTTTTTTTCAAAATTATTTGTTTTTGTGTCTCCATATTTTAAGGGTCACAACTTTTTTATTTTTCTGGCGATGCAGCTCTATGAGGGCTTTTTTTTTGCGGGACGACTTGTAGTTTTTATTGGTACCATTTTGGAGTACATGCAACTTTTTGATCACTTTTTTTTCAAATATTTTTTTAAGGCAGGATTCACAGAAAACAGCAATTTTTGCATTGTTTTTTATTTTATATTTTACAGCGTACCCCGAGCGGGTGAAATAATGTAATAACTTTATAGTTGGGGTCATTACGGATGCTGCGATAATAAATATGTGTAACTTTTTTTACTTTTTTTTGTTTTTTAATAAGTGGGTTTTTCATTATTTTTGCACATTTTTATTTATTAACTTTATTAATCTTTTTTTTCTCTTTTTTACCAGTCCCACTAGAGGACTTCACTATGCGATCGTCCGATCGCTTTTATAACATGCTGCAATACTTCTGTATTGCAGTATATTACTGCCTGTCCGTGTAAAATGGACATAAATCTGCTAGGCCATGCTTCTGGCTGGGGCAGACCTGGGGGCCTTTATTAGGCTGCCATAGAAGACACCGACACCGTGCGATCACACGCATGGTGCCAGTCGGGTGAGAGAGGGAGCTCTCTCCTTCTCTCCAAAACCACTCAGATGTGGCACTCGCTATTGAGCGCCGCATCTGAAGGATTAAACTAGCGTGATTGATACTGATATCGATCCCGCCCGTTCGAGCATGGATGCTCCAGATTTAATGGCTCCTTGCTCTATTTGTTTATTCCAATGCAGCGCCGTAAAAAGGCTACTGCATTGGACAACAGCCCGTTAGTGGCCTCCGTAAAAACATTATGGGGCGGTCACTAATGGGTTAATGAAGGCCCCCAGTTCTGTCATCTTAGAATAAAAACTGATCAAAAAGTCATATTTGTATTGAAATATTGTACTTTTTGGTATTTTTTTCCCCCAAGATTTTCAGTACATTATACGGTACATTAACCCCTTAACAACCGGCGTATAGTGTTTTTACGTCGGCCGTTCAGGGTAGTTCTTCTGAAGCATCGCATTTCCACGTCGGCACTTCAGAAGGACTTTCCCCGCATCATGCAGGGTACAGCTGAAGTCTGTGCTGTTAGTAACAGCCACGGGCTTCAGGACAACGATCGGAGACCACTAGCAGTGTTCTCCGATCATATTTAACCCCTTTGATGTGGTGCTGAATAGCGGGCGCCGCATCTGAGTGATTTTAGAGGGAGGGGGCACCCTCTCTCATCCCACTGGCATCCCCGCATGCATCGCGGGGTGCCGATGGGTTCTATGGCAGCCTGGGGGCCTAACAAAGGCCCCCAGGTCTGCCTTTAGTAATTGCCTGTTAGGCCATGCCAGAGGCATGACCTAACAGGTGCCTGTCAGTTTTACACTGACCGGAAATAATACACTGCAATACCGTCAGCTCTGTTTGTCGTGTGATCAGGGTTAGGTGAGTACATGTTTTCTGAGGAGGGCACTATCTATAAGGGGAGGTGTTACACTATCTACAAGGCACTATCTACATGGGGCTGTGTATGGCACTATCGGCAGGGGTTTGTGTGTGACACTATCTACAGGGGTTGTGTGTGACACTAACTACAGGGGGACTTTGTGTGGTATTATCTACAAGGGGACTGTGTGTGGCACCATACAGGGGAGTTGTGACAGTATATAGATGGGGCACTGTTTGGGGCACTCTCTAAAGGAGTTGGGGGGTGATCTGTACGTCCTGGCGAGAGGTTACTTCCCGCACCAGGTCGTACAGTTACTGAGCGGTTCCCGGTGCTCATGGTCTAACGGACAGTGTCTGGGAACCAGGAGATCAGCTGTCCCCTTTAGGTGTTTCACAGGAATTAAAGCAAAGTTGAGCTGAAATTTACAAAAACTATTTTTAAAGAAATTCTATTTTAATCAATTTTTTTCTGTAACAGAAAATTTTACAAGAGAAATACAACTCAATATTTATTGGCCAGATTCTGCAATTTTTAGAAATATCCCACGTGGCCCTAGTGTCCTAATGGTCTGAAGCACAGGCCTCAGAAACACAGAAGCACCTAATAGATTTTGGGGCCTCCTTTTCATTAGAATATATTTTAGGCACCATGTCAGGTTTGAAGAGGTCTTGTGGTGTCAAAACATAGAAAACACACCCAAAAAGACACTATTTTAGAAACTGCACTCCACAAGGAATTCATCTAATTGTGCAGTAAGCATTTTAACCCCACAGGTTTTTACTGAATTTCTTGGAATTAAGCCGTAAAAATGAAAGTCTAAATTTTTTCGCTAAAAAAGTAGTTTTAGCTCAATTTCTCCTGAGTATAATAATTTGGTCATAAATTGCTGTTTGAACACTCCGAAGGTTTCAGAAGGGATAAAGTGTCGATTAACTTTCAAGGCTCAAATTTTGGTAGAATGATTTTTGGGTGCTGTGTCGCATTTGCAAAGCCCTGAGTGACCAAAATAGTGGAAGCCCCCAATTGACTCCATTAGGGAAACTTCATCCCTCAAGGAATTTAACTGGGAGTATGGTGAACACTTCAAATCCTCAGGTTTTTGCAAAGAGGATTGAATTTGGCCCTGAAAATAAAAATACCAATATTTTCCTACAATTGTTTTATTTTCACAAGGGTTGAAGGAGAAAAAGAACCACAGCATTTGTAAAGTAACTTCTCCCGAGTACGGAAATGCCCCATTTGTGGTCATAACCTGCTGTTTGGACACATGGCAGGGTTCAGAAGGCGCAGAGTCAGAAGCGCTGTTGGCATGCAGATTTTGCTGGATTGGTTTTTGGGTGCCATGTCACATTTGCAGAGCCCCTGAGGTACCAGTACAGTAGAAACCCCTGAAAAGTGACTCCATTTTGGAAACTAAAGCCTTCAGGGTATTCATTAAGGGGGTAGTGAGCATTTTAACCCAACAAGTGTTTCATAGATTTTATTAGCATTAGGCAAAGAAAATGAAAAATATTTTTTTTCCCCAAAACTATTGTTGTTTTTGCTCCCAATTTTTCATTTTTGCAAGGGGTAATAGGAGAAAAAAACACCACACAATTTGTTACTCAATTTCGCCTAAGTACGGCAATACCTGATTTGTGGCCCTAAACTGCTGTTTAAGCACATGGCAGGGCTCAGAAGGGAAGGAGCGCCATTTGGCTTTTGGAGCGCAGATTTTGCTTGATTGGTACTCGGGCGCCATGTCGCATTTGCAAAGCCCCTGAGGTACCAGAGTATAGTGGAAAACTCAGAGAAGTGACCTAATTTTGGAAACTACACCCCTCAAGGTATTTATAATTTACCTGTCCATATGGCAGGGCTCAGGACTGAAGAGCAATATGCGGATTTGAGGTCTAATTTGGTGATTTTTCACAGCATTGGCCAACAATTGCAGTGCTCTGAGGACAAATAGTGAAACAAACCCCCTAGAAGTTACCCCCATTTTGGATACTACAACCCCCTTAAGGCATTTATTAAGGGATGTAGTGAGCATTTTGACCCAATACTATTTTACTAGAAAATAATGTGCAGTGGATTTTCCACTGATATGCCAGTTTAGTGCAGAATATGATATACCCAGCTTGTGCCACTGAATACAAATATCTCATAAACTGTTAAGCAGGTTCTCCCAGGTATGGTGACGGTGTAGCACTCAGAACGGAGGGAGAGACATTTGGCTTTTGGAGTGTGGATTTTGCTTAGTAGTAGCACTGTTTGGGGTTTTGCTAGTATTTCATTTTATAATGTGGGGATATATATAAACTGAGCGGAGTACAGGGCATAATAAGGTGGTATAATAATCTAGTAAATAAATAATTCATAGATGTGTTGCCAGTGTCGCACTGATAAATGGTGCCCAATTTTATCCCCCTTTTGGAACACCCTGCACATTATATTTCGCCATATTCTGAAAGCCAGAACTGTTTTTTGAGTGGTGTAAGGGCTTATTTTTTGTGGGGCTAACTGAAGCTTTTATTGGTACCATTGCGGTACATGCAAGTTTTTTTTATCACTTTTTATTCTCTTTTTTTGAGAGGCATTGTGAAAACAGCAATTCTGCAATTGTTTTTTCTTTTTTTTTTTTAAACGGCGCTCGCCGTGCACTATAAATGACATATTTTAATTATTCTGCGGGTTAAACAATACAATCACTTTTTAAATAAAATAATAAATTTTTTGTGTTGCCATATTCTAAGAGCCATAACTTTTTTATTTTTCCATCAAGAAAGCAGTGTGGAGGCTTGTTTTTTGCGGAACAAACTGTAGTTTTTATTGGTATATATATTTTTGGGTACATGTGACTTTTTGATCCCCTTTTATTCCATTTTTTGGGAGGTGAAGTGACTAAAAAAAAGTGATTCTGGTATTGTTTTTTATATTTATATATTTTTTTACATCAATCAGCAAGCGGGATAAATAACATAATGTTGTTATAGTTCAGGCTGTGACGGTTGCTGCAATACCAAATTTCGAATATTAAAGACTTGATAAGGGAAAAAGGGTGATTTTGAATATTATTACTTGAAACATGTACTTTTTTATTTTTGTAAAACATTTTTTAACTTTTTTTTTTTGATTCCCACTAGAGACTTGAAGGTCCAAGGGTCCGATCATTGGTATGATACCCTGCAATAATTATGTATTGCAGGGTATTATACCTGTCAGTTTCACACAGACAGGGAGAGTATTAGGTTCTACCTCTGGCAGGGCCAAATACCCTTCTGTAGATGGCAGAGGCTATTGTTAGGGGGTGCCACTGTGTCGTAGGGGTGCCGATGGTGTTGTAACCCCTAAGATGCGGCGGTTGCTATTGACCGCCACATTTAAGGGGTTAATCGTCCGAGACCACCACTGTGATCCGACCCAATGTCTTCTCTCAATACTAAGCCTGCTAGTAGCAGTCAGTACTGACAGAAGACGGGCATAGGCACATCACTCTGCACTCCGTTAGGAAAACACGTAAATTAACGGGCACAAGGACCAGCACTGCAGCGTGGGGTGGTCAGGAAGGGGCTAATAAGAGTACACATGAC
Source organism: Rhinoderma darwinii (assembly GCF_050947455.1). Lineage (NCBI taxonomy): Eukaryota > Metazoa > Chordata > Amphibia > Anura > Rhinodermatidae > Rhinoderma > Rhinoderma darwinii. The sequence goes on along the minus strand of NC_134688.1, from coordinate 394,732,447 downwards.
AGGCTATCTGTATTTTTACATTGCACACAGAACTGCTAAATGTTCATTGACGGGAGGGCGGGGCTTGTGGTGGTGGGGGGTTGTTGGTTGTAGGGGAGGGGGGCCCATTCAAAAGTTTGCTATTGTGCCCAGTCTTTCCTAGTTACGCCCCTGGCAGGTATGTTTTTAGATACAGTACCTGTACAACCTTAAAAATTTAGTTTTCATCTGAATTCACTATACAACATACTGCAAAATAAATTTTATTTAAAAAAAAAAGATGTAAAATGGATTAGTATAGTCTTATATAAAAATGTATGCAAAATAAAACAAATTTTAATTGTACTGTATCTATTTTGATTTTTGTTTGTTCCTTTTTATAATTTTTAATGTATCTATTTTATTTTTATTATATCTAATTTAACTATAACTATTTATTTCATAGTAAAGGTTTCAACCTTTCTGTTCTTACTTGCAAGTACAAAACTCTTAAAATCAATTAGACACATGGTCTCTTAATCCCTTTTCAATTAATCTTTGTGCTAATGGTTTGAGATCCTAGAGATCCAAGGAGTTGATCTAATTCATAAAATGTCACATGCTCTGTAACTATCGAGCACAATTGTTCCTTTGTGTGCATGACCAAAGGTTCAGATTCACTACACAGTTTGTTAAATCTGTATGGACCATTGGATAATTGATTTCCCCAATATATCAATTTATGCTAAATCCATATCATCTAAAATACTGTCATTGCTTATTCTGATGCAATACAGAAGTGCAATTATGAAACATATAGTTATCATCTTATTCTAGACTTTTAATGAATAAAAACCTTATTATTGTAAGAGTTCTAATATATTCCTACATACATATCCTAGGTGTTAAAATGTAATGCTTCAGCCCTTTTGCTAAAGGGGTATTCTGTTTTAGAAAAAAAACAAAAACACAGAAGTATTACAGTTTGTCTTTTGGCACATCAAATACACTATATGAACAAAGGACACATACACATTACACCTACAGGAGCTTTTATGATATCCCATTCTCAATCCATAGGCATTAATATGGAGTTGGACTCCCCTTGGCAGATAAAACATCTTACACTCTTCTGGGAAGGCTTTCTACTAGATATTGGAGTTTGTCTCTGGCAATTTTTGCCCATTCATCCAGAAGAACATTTGTAAGGTCAGACACTGATGTTGGGTGAGGGGTCCTGGCTCAGAATCTCTGTTCTAGTTCATCCCACAGGTGCTCATTGGGGTTGAAGTCAGCGCTCCGTGTGGGCCAGTCAACTTCTTCCAAACCAAACTCACCCAACCATGTCTTTATGGACCTTGCTTTGTGCAATGGGGCACAGTCATGTGGTAACAGAAAAGGGCCTTCCTCAAACTACTCCCACAAAGTTGGAAGCATACAATTGTCCAAAATGTCTTGGTATGCTGAAGCATTAAGTTTTTCTTTACTGCAACAAAGGGACCTAGGCGAAACCATGAAAATCAATCCCATAGCATTATCCCTCCACCAACAAACTTTACAGTTGGCACAATGCAGTCAGGAGGCAGTGGCGGATTAAGTAGACCATTGGCCCTGGGCTGTTACCCAAACTTGGGCCCCATTTCTCCACCATCACCCTGCCGCACATACTATTGTTAACACTACCTTTTTGTGCAAGCATTAACAAATGGGTGTTACGATTCCCTATGTCAAAGGGCTGTGTCCCTAAATACTGACAGTATCACACTGTGCAGGGACACATCCCCCTGACAAGGGGAATGGTAACACAGATTTTTCTATCAGTATTGCACTGCACAAACACTTTTTGTGAAATACATGAATTAACTATAATAAACATGTCATGAGAGGTGACAGATTATCTATAAATCTAGTGGCTCACAGGTGACGACTTCTCAGATTCCAGTAGTTTCTTTTCCTAATTACTTCTCCATCCGGTCCAGACTTCATGACGACTTCTCTTCGGCTCCTCACTTTTCCAACATTTCCACACCTATAAACAAAGATAATATTATCATGACGTCACACACTATGCCCCTAAATATATTAGCACCATACACTGCGCCCCTGAATAAAATAGTACCAAACACTGTGCCCCTGAATATAATTGTATCACTCACTGTAAAGTAAAGCACCACATACACACAGACCCCTATAGATTACGCCACACACAGCCCCTGTATATAGCGTCACACACAGCCCCCTGTAAATCTCGCAACACACAGCCCCCTGTAGACAGCATCACACGCAGCCCTACCTATAGATAGTGCCACACAGCCTCCCCTGTAGAGAGCACCACACACATTCTCCTGTGGATAGCGCCATACACACCCTTGTAGATACAGCCACACAGCCCCCCTGTAGATAGCGCCACACAGAACCCCTGTAGATAGCATCACACATAGCCCCCTATAGATAGCCCCACACAGACCCCCTGTAGATAGTGCCACACAGGCCCCCCTGTAGATAGCTCAACTCAGCCCTCCCACTCTTGTAAATAGTGCCACATAGCCATCCTTGTTTACAGTGCCACACAGCCCCCCTTGAATATAGTGCCACTCAGTCCCCCCTTGTATACAGTGCCACTCAGTCCCCCCTAGCATACAGTGCCACACAACTTCCCCCTTGTATATAGTGCCACACAGCCCCCCTCTTGTAAATAGTGCTACACAGCCCTCCCCACTCATTTAGTGCCACACTGCCCTCCCTTGTTTATAGTGCCACATAGTCACCCTTCCCTTGTATGTGGTGCCACACACACCCCCTCCCCTTGTATATAGTGCTACACAGCAATAACCCCCTGTATATTGCCTCATAGCCCTTTTATTACGAAAAAATATTGTACTTACCTTGCCCCGTTCCCGTGATGGACGTAGCGCTGCACTGCCTCCGGGCGGGACACATGCGCAGACCAGAGTGATGCAGTTGCTTCATCACGCCCACCTGCGCAGGGAGTCTTCCCAGCACCTTATAGGCTGCAGGCCTAACGTGGCCTGCAGCCTTTAGTATTCATTGGTATCTGCGTCCCGAGGATACATGTGACTGTGGCTGTCGCTAGCACTGGGGGCCCCCACCGGTGCTAGCGAAGCCACCGGGCATGAGGGGGCCCATGCCGCCCGGCCCATAAATGTTATGGGCCGGGCAGCCATGTGCTCCCTGGGAGCCTTGGGCCCCCGGGCAGCCGCCCAAACTGCCTTAATGATGATCCGCCACTGCACAGGTAACGTTCTCCTGGCATTCACCAAACTCAAACTCTTCCCTCAGACTGCAAGATAGAGAAGCGTGATTCATCACTCCACAGAATACGTTTATAATCCTCCAGTGGTGGTGTGCTTTACACTACTCCATTTGACGCTTGGCATTGTGCTTGCTGATGTAAGGCCTACATGCAGCTGTTCAGCTATGGAAACCCATGCTATGAAGCTCCCAGCAAACAGTTTTTGTGCAGATGTTAATGCCAGAGGAGGTTTGGAACTCTGCAGTTATTGAGTCAGCAGAGTATTTGGCAACTTTTATGCACTATGCGCCTCAGCACTCGATAACTCTGTAACTTTATGTGGTCTGCCACTTCATAGCTGAGTTGTTGTGGTTCCTAAATGCTTCCACTTTGCAATAATACCACTCACAGTTGATCGTGGAATATCTAAGGGGGAAGAAATGTCAGGAACTTACTTGTTGCAATGGTGGCATCCTACTACAATATGACTCTCAAATTCAGTGAGCTGTTTTAGTACAACCCATTATTTCACAAATGTTTGTAAAGACAGACTGCATGGCTAGGTGCTTGCTTTTATACTCCTGTGGCAATGGGACTGAATGAAACACCTGAATTTAATGATTAAGAGACATGTCCCAATACTTGTTTTCATATATTGTATGTTAGTGGCCACGTTAATCTACTGAATGTAGCTATGGCAGGTGCCAGCTTCACAATTGATGCATGCCACCTCTTTTGACAATTTATGTTATGTGTCATATTTACACCGCCTTGTGGCTACAGTTGGAAAAGCAACTTGTTTAATCTCACACTGCCTTGCTGTAGACCTACTTTAAAGCAAGTTAATGCTAATAAGTTGATTGCTTTTAACATCCATATGTAATAACTATTTTAATATGCAGCTAGTGAAATCTTGACCTACTAGATATGAATATAGTAAATATTTATTTATACTGCGATGATTAGCACATTATTATTATTATTATTATTATTATTATAATTATTATTGTAATGCATAGTTGCCAACAGTCCCAAATTTGCCGGGACTGTCCAAAATTTACAGAGGCAATCCTGGCCAATTACTGTCCCAGACCATGTCCCGGAAACTTATCTATGTCCTCAGGATGCAGATACAATTGAATACTATGGCAGAGAAGGGAGTCTGGTGCGATGACGTCTCTGGATCGCCCCGGCCCACACAAGGATCCTGTCTCGGCGCATCATAAGCTGCAGAACTGAGGGGACTGTGGAGCTCTGTTCTTAGCTGGATTGGGGCTATTTGAGTATAAGTTTTTTTTATTTTTTTGGGGGGCACCCGGGCATTATCTACAGGGTGGCTATGTGGCACTATCTACAAAGGAAGGAGTGTGGTACTATCTATATAGGGGATAGTGTGGGATTATCTATAAAGGGGGTAGTGCGTGGCACTATCAGTAAAGAGGGGAGTGTGTGGCACTATATAAAGGGGATTGTGTGGCACTAACTACAAAGGGGAGTGTGTGGCATTATCTATAAAGGGGAGTGGGTGGCAATATCTTTAAAAGGGGCGCATGTGGCACTATCTATAAAAGGGAGAGTGTGTGGCACTATTTATAAAGGGGGAGTGTGGCACTATCTTTAAAGGGGTGTTTGGCACTATCTACAAGGGGAGTGTGTGGCACTATCTACAAGGGTCTGTGTGTGGCACTATCTACAGGGGTTACTGTGGCACTATCTACAGAGGGCAAAGGGGGGATTGTGGCACTATCTACAGGGGGCTGTGTGTCACTATCTACAGGGGGCTGTGTGACACTATCTACAGAGGGTACTGTGGCACTATTTACAGGGGGTGGCACTATCTACAGGGGGTGGCACTATCTACAGGGGGTGACACTATCTACAGGGGTGTGTGGCACTATCTACAGAGGGGGTGTGGCACTATCTACATGCGGCACTGTGCATTATCTACAGGAATACATGTGTGGCACTATCTACTGGGGGCAGTGCCACCCTCTACAAGTGGCACTGAGTGTGGCACTATCTACGCTGGTTTTTATGCTACCAGTAGTGGTCAGCGCATATCGCCTTGCCCTAGTGATAAAGTGAGACATCACCTGACTGTATACAACCAGATAACTAGAGAGATATAGTGGCCATCATAGTAGTTGTTAGTCAAACTAGTAGAGACATTTTTGTTTGTTTATTTATATGCAGAAATTCTGGGAAGAGAACCACACCCCATTAGTCACACTCTTACCAGATAAACAATACCCCCATAAGACATACCCACACGATAAAGCACACCCTAAGTGTCCATGTAAAACATTTTCAAATTTTGGTAACTATGGTTTTGGTAAGGATATTATTCTACAGGCCGCTGGAAGGCAATGCTTCTAGAGGAAAATATGCATGGAAACTCTATATGCAGCTATACAGGGTCTATACACACAGCTTTGCCATGTGCGTGAGCCATTTTGCTGAAAATGATTGTGTTAGAAAAGCTGATACTATATTATCTAAAATTATTTTAATCCTATGACGACATCTGCCATACATTTATGGTACTGGTACTGTGTAGTTAGCGCAAAGCATCATACATGTACGACCTGTGCATACGCCATCTGCAGTGGGTGTCAGCTGTGTATTGAAGCTGACTATTTGATGCAACGTCGATCTAACTCCTCAGATGCATCTAAATTGTTTGAGAGTGGAAGAGGCTCCTATTGTCACCCTTTTAGCACTCCCATAATCCCAGGCTGGCAATGGGAGGCCCACAGGTCTGCTACAGTGAAGGAAATAAGTATTTGATCCCTTGCTGATTTTGTAAGTTTGCCCACTGTCAAAGACATGAACAGTCTAGAATTTTTAGGCTAGGTTAATTTTACCAGTGTGAAATAGATTATATTTAAAAAAAAACCAGAAAATCACATAGTCAAAATTATATATATTTATTTGCATTGTGCACAGAGAAATAAGTATTTGATCCCCTACCAACCATTAAGAGTTCAGCCTCCTCCAGACCAGTTACACGCTCCAAATCAACTTGGTGCCTGCATTAAAGACAGCTGTCTTACATGGTCACCTGTATAAAAGACTCCTGTCCACAGACTCAATTAATCAGGCTGACTCTAACCTCTACAACATGGGCAAGACAAAAGAGCTTTCTAAGGATGTCAGGGACAAGATCATAGACCTGCACAAGGCTGGAATGGGCTACAAAACCATAAGTAAGACGCTGGGTGAGAAGGAGACAACTGTTGGTGCAATAGTAAGAAAATGGAAGACATACAAAATGACTGTCAATCGACATCGATCTGGGGCTATATGCAAAATCTCACCTCGTGGGGTATCCTTGATCCTGAGGAAGGTGAGAGCTCAGCCGAAAACTACACAGGGGGAACTTGTTAATGATCTCAAGGCAGCTGGGACCACAGTCACCAAGAAAACCATTGGTAACACATTACGCCGTAATGGATTAAAATCCTGCAGTGCCCACAAGGTCCCCCTGCTCAAGAAGGCACATGTACAGGAACGTCTGAAGTTTGCAAATGAACATCTGGATGATTCTGAGAGTGATTGGGAGAAGGTGCTGTGGTCAGATGAGACTAAAATTGAGCTCTTTGGCATTAACTCAACTCGCCGTGTTGGCAGGAAGAGAAATGCTGCCTATGACCCAAACAACACCGTCCACACTGTCAAGCATGGAGGTGGAAATATTATGTTTTGGGGATGTTTCTCTGCTAAGGGCACAGGACTACTTCACCGCATCAATGGGAGAATGGATGGAGCCATGTACTATCAAATCCTGAGTGACAACCTCCTTCCCTCCACCAGGACATTAAAAATGGCTCGTGGCTTGGTCTTCCAGCACGACAATGACCCGAAACATACAGCCAAGGCAACAAAGGAGTGGCTCAAAAAGAAGCACATTAAGGTCATGGAGTGGCCTAGCCAGTCTCCAGACCTTAATCCCATCGAAAAGTTATGGAGGGAGCTGAAGATCCGAGTTGCCAAGCGACAGCCTCGAAATCTTAATGACTTACAGATGGTGTGCAAAGAGAAGTGGGCCAAAATTCCATCTAACATGTGTGCAAACCTCATTATAAACTACAAAAAAACGTCTGACTGCTGTGCTTGCCAACAAGGGTTTTGCCACCAAGTATTAAGTCTTGTTTGCCAAAGGGATCAAATACTTATTTCTCTGTGCACAATGCAAATAAATATATATAATTTTGACAATGTGATTTTCTTTTTTCTTTTTTCTATAATCTATCTCTCACTGGTAAAATTAACCTAGCCTAAAAATTCTAGACTGTTCATGACTTTGACAGTGGCCAAACTTACAAAATCAGCAAGGGATCAAATACTTATTTCCTTCACTGTATGTGTATATTATTATACTGTCGGTTTTACGCTGACAGGCATAATACACTGCAATGCAGAAGTAGTGCTCACAACTGCAACGACCCGTACTACAAAACAAGTGCAATATTTAAAAAAAATAGACCCTCATGAAGCTCTGTAGACAGTAAAAAAAAAGTTATGTCTTTCAGAATGTTGCGACACAAAAACAATAGATTTTTTTAAAGAAGTATATTTTTTCTTTTTGCAGAAGTAGTAAAACATAAGAAAATTATTTCAATTTATTATCATCATATTTATATTGACCCACAGAATAAAGTTCATATGTCATTTATACCGCACAGTGAACGGCGTAAAAATAAAACCAAAAAAACACGCAGCGAAGAAAAAACTTTGTGTCTTCAGGGCCTAAAATATCTGTGTCCTTAAGGGGTTTGAATGGTGTATAAATCTGTTTAATGGCTTTACATAACATTGCTTCTACAAAAAAAATCATACACGTGCAAAAGCAGCTCCTTGCATGTCCATGGGCTGTGCCTAATATCGCAGCATATTCCCTCTCAAATCAATTAGGCTGGACTGCAATACCAGACACAGACCATGGGGCTTATTGCACTGGTCGGCTTTCTTCACATATGTTTTTGCAGTGTTTTTTTGGGGCTTGTAAAATTGCTATGTGTGCTACCACCACTATAGAAAAAGGTAATTTCTTTTCAATCCTGGATAACTACTTGAAATAAAATTAATATTATGCTCAAATTACGTCATGTGAAATAGAGTCATGTGAAAAAGCACATTTTTTTTTTAAACATGATATTTAATTTTTATTCAAACAGTGTGCAAATATGAGAAAAGCAGGGTAGTACAATCATTACAGCTTTAATGGTCCTTAGTCTCCTTTTAAAATATGGGGCCCAGAAGTTTAAATTAAGCTTTGCTTGGCGCACACAGACCCTCTGCTCTAGTTCCTGTGCTGCTGAGCCACATGTGTGCAGTGCAGGAAGAGGAGGTTTCTCCCTCACATACTTCTCGGAAGGTGCTTCTGAAGAGGAGGTTTCTTGACTCTACGCATTCCTCAATGAATAAGTCAGTCACCGGGACTCAACCTGATTGAAAATACTTTTAGCTTACTGAAGACAAAACTGAAGGCACAAAGACCCAGAAACAAGCAGCAACAGTAGGCGACTGCCGTAAAGGCCTAGAAAAGCATCACAAGGAAGGAAACTCATCATGTGGGGATGTCCATGGGTGCCAGACTATCCTGCCCATAGCCGCGGGCCGTCAGGCTCACTCACCTCCCGGCGGCCGCAGCCATGGATCTTTGAGCGCTGGCCCCATCTCTTCCTCAGGAGATGCCAGCGCTCACTCTCGGCCAGGTAGCGTAGGGTGCGTGCGCATGCCCGTGCCCGCTCTTAAAGGCCCACTGCGCACACCGGAGTTAAAATACCAAATTAGCCCATGAGCACCCTGGACTAAAAGAAGGGCTCTGCCCCTTTCTGCATTGCCTGAGCTTTGTTGTCGTTACCCTAGTCTGTCTTTGCAAATGGTCTCCTAAGTGTTTTCCAGTTCTCAGTGTTTCCCGTTCCTGCTACCTGTAACCTGTATCCTGTGCTATCCTGGTCCAAGTGCCGTATTGAGTTGGAGTCGTGCTGCACTGAGTATCACGCCTCTCCTGCTTCACCACGCCTGGTACCTGCCTGCTGCCTAGTCCCAGCCATTCTTGCTCCTGTCTGAGCTACCACAGGTACACCTATACGAACTATAGACTGTGATCTGTGTCCTGTTGGCCAGCTGCCATACCGTCAAGGTGGTACGGCCCAGTGGGTCCACGTACCCAACGTGATACAGACTTCAGACAGTCATTGTCTGCAAATGATTTGCATCCAAGTATTACAAATAATCCTTATATTTCTAATGATGTTAGTTTGTCCAATTACATTTGAGCCTGTGAAAATGTAAGGACTATGTAAAAATGACTGTTAGTCCTAAACGGTTAATGCAATATTTTCGTTAAACCCATTAAATTAAAGGTGAAAGTCTACACTGCACTTACATCTCCTATGCTTTCTTACAAATCTAGCAGTGTAGTGTACAAAGGGTAAAGTATAAAAACTGTGTCACTGTCTAAATACTTCTGCATCGGATATGCTAAAATGTGGTTACATGGTTTATCCTTACATTTCACATGACATATAAGTTGAACAAATTGACTTAACGTTTGTTCTTCTTTTGTAAATATTCTTGTTACAAGCATTAGGTTTTCTTCACATTGTATTCATGGAATATTCTTGCTGTTTATGTGTTACGATCTAGGGGTATGTGGACCCACTTAGCGGAGTGACAGCTGGCCAAACAACAGTCTATATCAAAGTCTATGCAAAGTCCTAGCACATGAGTAGCTGTAAGAGTCCAGACAGTAGCAGAGGCTTTATAAGGGATTGTACTTGATGTAGCAGATGACGCCAGACGTGGCGGATGATACCAGACGTGGTATATTACAGGAGACGTGGCAGATGACAGCAGACGTGGCAGATGACAGCAGGCATGGCAGATGACAGCAGACGTGGCAGGTGACACCAGGCATGGCAGATAACAGCAGATGTGACAGATGATACACACGACTCCAACTAAAGGCTTAGGTACAGGAGACAAAAAGAGCAACTGGATACAAGATACAGGGAGCAGGATATGGGAGCATTGGGAGTAGGATAAAACTAAGGGACTGTTTACAATACGAACATGGGTAGACAACAACAATGCTCAGGCAAGGAATGGAATGGTGGAGCCCTTTTTATAGTCCAGGATGATCTGGGGATTGAACAGGGAAATTTTAGTAAGTGCGCACAGCCCTTTAAGGCCGGGGACGTGCGCGAGCGCACCTTAACAGTCAGTTCAGGGCAGGGCAGCCGCACAAGCTGGCGTCTTCTAGGAGGGAGATGCTGGCATGAGTCCAGGAGTCTGCGGTTGCGGGTGTAAAGGATCTGCCAGGCACAGCTTCGGGGTTAACGCCCATAGATAATCAGTCTGCACCTGCTTCTATGTCTGTGAGACTGACTCCATCTTCCACCACTCAGGGTGGCAGGCTTAGGAGTGGGAGAACCTATCACAGCCTGGCCAGACGGAGCTAGCTCCCGCCCTCTGTCTATTTATACCTGCCTTTCCTGTTCCTCCTTTGCTTGTGATTCTTCTCGTTTGGTTTCCTGGCCCTGCTGCAGCTTCTTGTACCATTGTCCTTGCTTCATATTGACCCCGGCTTGCTGACTACTCTCCTTCTCTGCGTTTGGTACCTCGTACACTCCTGGTTTGACTTGGCTTGTTTACTACTCTTCTGCTCTGCGTTTGGCACCTCGTACTCTCCTGGTTTGACTCGGCTTGTTCACTTCTCTTGTTGCTCACGGCTTTGCCGTGGGCAACTGCCCCTTTCTCCCCCTAGCTCTGTGTACCCTTGTCTGTTTGTCTGTCGTGCACTTATTGAGCGTAGGGACCGTCGCCCAGTTGTACCCCGTCGCCTAGGGCGGGTCGCTGCAAGTAGGCAGGGACTGAGTGGTGGGTAGATTAGGGCTCACTTGTCTGTCTCCCCACCCCCGTCATTACAGCGGGCTTACGACAGAGGGGAGCGGCAGTGGGTCCGCGGCCACAAACGTAACAGTATGTTTAAAGTGTGCAGCTGTATGTATACAACTGTGTGCCTAAACAACTGTATATGTCTGCCACTGGCTTTCATTTTTGAGCTATGTTCAGGCCGCCATCAGTGTCCTGGCAGATTAACAAAAAGAATTGCACTGCATGTTGTGCTATTCTTCCCATCAAAACGGTGGAAACTATGATGGAAGCAAAAGGCACTAGTGGTTCCATTGGGCACAGGTAGTATTTTTCATGCAGTTTGGATATGCATGGTGGTTTCAGTTATAAACGAAAACCACAACACAAGTTTGAACAGAGCCTAAAATAAACTATACTTGGCCAATAACCCGTCTAATGTCATTTTGTTATGTAATATTGTATACACATGTTTGTGATCACAATACAGAATTTTTCAATCTGTGTATTATATATATAGTTAGTGCACATGGTCTTATCCTTCACCCTTTCTTTTTATTCTCCTTTTTTTACTTATCACTTTCTTTATGGGAGACTTCGGTCCTCCTCGTATATAAGTACATAGATTATTACTTTCTATGCCCTTAGTCATAATTTTTATTTGTGTCACCATTTTAACGACTCATATTATTCATTTGTGCTAACCTTTATCACATTTCTAGTGTTAAATACTTCAGTACTTTACTGTACACCGTTTCTCTGTTTTTATAATTCTTGGAATATTTTATTTTGCTGTCTCTGGCAGTACATCCCTATTTTAACATACATACAGCGGTTTTCTATTTGTGCGTATATATGGATCACTTACTCCCTTCCTTGCTAGTAAATCCCCCTTTTTTTCATCCAATGAGGAGCGCGCGTTCCCTGTGCATCTCCGTTGTGTGGCCTGACCTCGCTCCCGCCCCTTTGGCGCACTGGGCATGCTCGGGATCCCTGTACGCGTCGGGGATTCCTGGCTTGCGCTATGGCGTGTGGGGTTGGAAGTGGGGCATGCCTCACTTCCGGTTTTCGGCAGGGGACGTGCGCCACTACTCCTTGGAATAAAAACACATGGGTGAGTGTACTTGTGGCTCACCGTATATAAAGCTGTCCTTTTACAGACACGTTAATACCCCTTGTGGAAGCATACCGCAAAACGCGCGTTGGGGTTTAACTGCACACCTGACTGACTCTCCTGGTGCACATATCATAGGTAAGATTATCTCTGAATAGAGAGGTGGGGGCTGATTAATCGTTTCTGCGGACTTGATATTATCAATGATTCATTATCTCTATCCCTAATCTTGTCTATCGTATTTATCGGTCACACTATATTAGGGCTTTACCTTGCATTTATATCATTTGATACTTTGCCCACACCCCACACTTCGTATCTGGAGTGTTTGTTACTTTTACCCAGGACCAGTATTGGGAGTCATTTCTTGATAGTGCTTTACTGGAACTACAGAGTCCTTTTGTCCTTTTGTAACTTTTAACATGTGTTATATATTGATGTGTTTATTAAAGATATGGTATTTTATTACTTGGCTATTTTGCTCCTTGTTCTCCTTCTGTTCATATATGAATTCATGGGAGTTGCCTTTATTTAGTATTTAGGGAGGTTGCCTTACCTATATAGCACCTAGCCCTTTACTATCATTGCTATATGAGCTTTCTTTGTGTGTATAAACTATTCTTTGCAGTACATACTTGCCAACAGTATTCGACTTTGGTGGGACAATGCCGCAGACTGAACCGCAAAAACGGCAATGCAAATTTGTATGAAAAGGGGGAATTTATAGTTGTTTAGGGGCATTAACAGGCAGAACGGGACGGTGATTAAAATGTTCCATTTTGGGGTATTTAAATATTAGTAATTATGGCAGTATGTTTTTTGTTGTATCCCTTTGCACTGAACAGCGTAGTTGACATATGTATCAGCATATACGTTGGGAAAGCGCTGAACAAACATCACAGGCATAAAATGAACAGAGCCTTAAATATTAAAACATGCATATGCCTTTCAGCAATAAATTCCATTGTACTGACTTTTTATGTTCAAATGCAAAGATGACACTATTATCTATAGCAGGGGTCTCAAACTCGGCCGGGTGAGTGGGCCACATATAGAAAAAATGGGAAGTTGACGGGCCGCGTTACTTTCAAATTTGATACAATACAAAATTATTGTTAATCAATTAGTTATTTGAACTACTAAAACACTATATTACTATAATATTAATACTACATTACTATAATAATACCGCTTTATTTAAAATTTGAGAGATTTCTCCACGTGCTTATTTCAACAATCCAGTTTTCCAGTTTAAGTGTTGCTAAATGCAGTCCGGCGGCTCAGTTAGCAGCGTTTGGCAGACACACATGTCAAGATTGGGCAGCCGCTCTGTGGATTCTGCCACAGTGCCCTCTGTGGATGCTGCCACAGTGCCCTCTGTAGATGCTGCCACAGTGCCCTCTGTAGATGCTGCCACAGTGCCCTCTGTAGATGCTGCAACAGAGTCCTCTGCAGATGCTGCCACAGTGCCCTCTGCAGATAATGGCACAGTGCCCTCTGTAGATAATGCCACAGTGCCCTCTGTAGATAATGCCACAGTGCTCTCTGTAGATAATGCAACACACCCTTAGATAATGCCACAGTGTCCTCTGTAGATGCTGCCACAGTGCCCTAAGGAGATGTTGCCACAGTTCCCTCCGTAGATGCTGCCACAGTGCCCTCCGTAGATGCTGCCACAGTGCCCTCCGTAGATGATGCCACAGTGCCCTCCGCAAATGCTGCCACAGTGCCCTCCGCAGATAATGCCTCACATACCCCAAGTAAATAGCTCCATTGGGGCTCCCTCTAGGAGTGGAATCACCAGCCAGAGCATTGCCGACGCTTTGGATGAGGATTCCTCTACTGTTGGAGCCCCTGACATCACTGTCCATACACAGTGACGTCAGGGGATTCTCCTGGACCGGAATGTGATATTAGGGGCAACCCCAGAGCCAGAGTCCCGGAGAAGAGCACTAGTATAGGCTCTGCGCCGGAACTCTGGGGAAGCCATTAACATCAGTGTCCATATATGGACAGTGATGTCAGGAGCTTGCCCAGAGCTGGCGTCCCGGAGCAGAGCCGCTTCTAGCACTCTGCCTGGGATTCCAGCTCTGCTCCTGACATCACTGTCCATATATGGACATGGATGTCAGGAGCAACCCCAGAGCTGGAGTCCCAGGCAGAGAGCTAGTAGGCTCTTCCTGGGACTCCAGCTGTGCTCCTGACATCACTGGGACTCCTGCTCTGGGAAGCCCCTGACAACACTGTCCATATGAGGACAGCAATGTCAGATGATTCCACAGAGTCCCGGAGCAGAGCCTGTACTAGCGCTCTGCCCGGGACTCCGCTCTGGGGAAGCCCCAGACATCGTGTGTCCAAACATGGACACCGATGTCAGTGAATTTCACAGAGTCCCGGAGCAGAGCCGATAATAGCGCTCTGCCCGTGACTCCTCTCTGGGGAAGACCCTGACACACTGTCCATATATGGACAGCAATGTCAGGGAATTCCACAGAGTCCCGGAGCAGAGCCTGTACTAGTGCTCTGCCTGGGACTCCGCTCTGGGGAAGACCCTGACACACTGTCCATATATGGACAGCGATGTCAGGGAATTCCACAGAGTCCCGGAGCAGAGCCTATAATAGCGCTCTGCCCAGGACTCCGCTCTGGGGAAAACCCTGATACACTGTTCATATATGAACAGCGATGTCAGGGAATTCAACAGAGTCCCCGAGCAGAGCCTATACTAGCGCTCTGCCCGGGACTCCGCAATGGAGAAGGCCCTGACACACTGTCCATATATGGACACCGATGTCAGTGAATTCCACAGAGTCCCGGGGCAGAGCCTGTAATAGCGCTCTGCCCGTGACTCCGGCTCTGGGGAAGCCCCAGACATAGCTGTTCATATGTGGACAGCGCTGTCAGGGAATTCCAGAGTCCCGGAGCAGAGTGTGTACTAGCGGCTCTGTGTCCCGCGGGCCGCAGATGACAGCCCCAGGGACCGCATGTGGCCCGCGGGCAGTGGGAACAGTGGGCAGTGGGAACAAATTTATATTTATAGATTGTAAGCTTGTATGGGCAGGGTTGCCACCTAATGTATCTTGTAAACACAGTTCACTCTATATCACACTGTCGTTTGTAAGTGTTGCAATGTCTTTACCCAATAATATGCTATGTCAAGTGCTACAGAAGTTGATGGTGCAACACCTATAATAGTGATGACTTTTGTTTAAAATGTCTTTTGATTAATAGATGTTTTATCATGATTTTGCCTTGTTTCTCCAAGTGGCCTAATAGTCTTGTCTTTTATAAAAATTCATTTTTGCCTCAATTATTTTTGCCAGTTTTATTTTGGGGCAGTTATTGTGACATATATTCATTTTTACTTGTTTCTTGACACAACCTCTTTAAGCACAGTGCAGGAACACAGAACAGACCATCCCAATGCAATCTAGAGTAGAGCAATAATGTGACATAATGGCTGCTATAGTGAATGTATATACATTGTATACTGAGAATACTGATTTCTTTTATGAGCAGGTGCTAGACTAGTTGCCATGGCCATCTTAGCAAACTAACTGAGGCCTTTTTTTTTTGCACAAAAGTCAGACAAATAATTTATAACAGGATCTTTTGTCCTGCAGTTGCATTTTATCTATTTTATCGCTGCATCCCACTGCAGAATTAGGCTATTTTTAATGTGTCTTGGCACAATTGCTATACTATTTGAGGCTTATTTTTTTATTTATTTTCAGATGCTTAGGTTAACTAGACAAGTAGATTAATGACTGAAGAGTGTTTATATAGAGATCACAAAAAAATTATGTTAAAAGTACAATATGAATGTTAAAGTGATAGGGAAAAATTTTAGAATCACTATATTTTTTAATGATTTCATTATTTTATTTTATTGACAAAACATTCAACAAGTGTTTTTCTTCAACTTTCAGAAATTATGCTTAACATGAAATATGTAGGGAAGTCATGGAGTTTGTGTGTACTTCCATTGTTTGTGTTGGTATCCTCCGGGTTCACCATTTTCCTTCAAAAAACAAAACAAAAAAAAACCAACATAATCAGGGGGGTCCCATTTAAAGTTTTGTTATAGGGTCCCTCTGCTCTGTGTACCTTCTGTGGGAATCAGTAGATAGCAGGCTGGCAGTCAACAGGGCATTTTCATTGCATATTTACCACGTTTTTTATTGCAGTTTTATTGAAAATTTCATGCGCTTGTTAATTACTGTGAAAAATTAATTTTAAAAACCACAATGCGGTTTTTGGCTATGTGACTATTACAGGTTAAGCACATTGTAACTATACAGTTTTTACAACACGTTTTTTGCAGATTAAGAAGCACATTGAAATCACTAAAAAATTACCATAAAGGCGTGGTAAAAAAAAGCCCTGTGGAATCCCAGCCTAAACTTGAATTTACAATAAAGGGACTTTAGGATTATTCCCCCCTGCCAGCTTTGATGATAAACTGGCAGATGGCTCACTCAGTTGTTTAATTTATTTACAATTAATAACAACATGAAGTTCCTGGGCCTTTAGAACAATACAAGAAATGGGCAGATACAGACGGACGTTGCGTTTTTGCGCGCGCAAACAACGCAGCATTTTGCGCGCGCAAAAACCATTTGACAGCTGCGTGTGTCATCCGTGTATGATGCGCGGCTGCGTGATTTTCGCGCAGCCGCCATCATAGAGATGAGGCTAGTCGACGCCCGTCACTGTCCAAGGTGCTGAAAGAGCTAACTGATCGGCAGTAACTCTTTCAGCACCCTCGACAGTGAATGCCGAACACAATATACAGCAACCTGTTAAAAAAAAAGAAAAAGTTTGTACTTACCGAAAACTTCCCTTGCCTTCCGTTGCCTTGGTGACGCGTCCTTGGTGACGCGTCCTTGGTGACGCGCCTCTCTTGACATCGGGCCCCACCTCCCTGGATGACGCGGCAGTCCATGTGACCGCTGCAGCCTGTGATTGGCCTGTGATTGGCTGGAGCTGTCACTTGGACTGAATTGTCATCCCGGGAGGTCAGACTGGAGGAAGAAGCCGGGAGTTATCGGTAAGTGAGAACTTCGTTTTTTTTTACAGGTTCATGTTTATTGGGATCGGTAGTCACTGTCCATGGTGCTGAAACAGTTTAACTCTTTCAGCACCCTGGACAGTGACTATCTCCTGACGTCGCGTACCGGAAATTTTTTTGCCGAGTTCGGCCAAAACGAGTTCGGCCGAACACGGTGAAGTTTGGTTCGATTGTCCGGGTTCGCTCATCTCAAAGACACTCCATTTGGATGTTTGGAAACAGAAAAGCACGTGGTGCTTTTCTGTTTACATTCATCCTTTTGACAGCTGGTGCGCTATTTCAGTCGGTTCGCACGGAAGTGCTTCCGTGTGACCTGCGTGGTTTTCACGCACCCATTGACTTCAATGGGTGCGTGATGCGCGAAATACGCGGAGATATTGAACCTGTCTCGTTTTTTGCGCAGCAGACAAACGCTGCGCAAAAAGCACGGACTGTCTGTACTGCCCCATAGACTTGTATTGGTCTTTGCGTGGCGCGTGAAAACCACGTGGCCCGCATGGACCGAATACACGTTTGTGTGAATCCCCCCAAAGTCAAATGTATATACTTCAACTTTTTGTGTATTTATTTTGGAATATAAAAAGCATATAGCATTTATTAAAACTTCAGCGCTACAAACATTTTGCAGATTCTGCATAATAGTCGACAATTACATTGCTGCTTTATAACCACTTGTGTCTGTTTAATAAATGAATGACTAAATAGAAAGTTCCTCAATAAACACAATGTATTGTCAACATCTGAAATAGCATTGTACCTTCATTATGTGTTCAGTAAGGCTGAATAAGCAATTCTCCCCTTTTGGTTGAGAATCAACTATTGTTTAGCAATTGCCTGCGTGATTTGTCACTAGTATTAACTTTGTTAATGCCTGTGAGTATTGTTGAGTTTTGTAACAATATATACATTTACGCAGGGCCACACTTGCCATGAAGCAAAGTAAGCCTCTCACCTCAGGCAGTGGGCGGCCTGCTGCCTCTATAAGGGGCGGCAGGGGCACCACTGAAACCAACCGCCGCCACCCCTCCTACACTACAATCGTATCTGTGTCAATATGACGTAGATACAATTGAACAGACCACTAGCATGGCAAGGAACATTAGTTCCTTGTCCTACCATTTAGCGTCTTTTAATGACACGGGCCGCTTGCTTTCAGCTGCAGCAGACCTGGTCGGAATAGACTAGGCTTAGGTTACTAGAGAACAGTGGGGGAACTGTGTCAGGTGAGTAAATACATATATATGAACAACCTACAAAAACCTCCAACCAAACCAATGGCGTAAACAGGGGTCCCTTTTATACAAGTAGACAACCTAAACGCGAACCACAAGGGAACACAGCCCCTAGAAAAACATGCAAAAATATATATGCAAAAGTAGAAAATCTTTATTGAATATAATACACAATGACATACTACGGAATAAAAAGGATGGAACATATATGGAGATACAGACAGTGAGGTCTGATGTACAAGACCATAGTCAAACAGAGTCAACCAACCGTCGGTGGCCGGGAACCACTCACATAACCAACAGGGAAGATTGAATAAATCGTATGCATAGAATTACTATGCCCGCATATAACCTAAAGTGCTACCTAATTACATTTGTGGTGTACAAAAGTTAACATGAGAAATCCTAACATAGGATGTAGGCACAAAAGGCCAGAGTGATGAATAAAATAGTCGTCAGAAATAATCAATAATAAGAAAATGAAGGTAAGCTCATACCCTGAGACATAATGGAGAGCAGAACCGGCAACCTAAGGAAATGGATGAATAAACGCCTCAACGTGCGTTTCGCCCTACAGACCGGCTTCGTCAGGAGGCTACATACAGTAAAACACCAGGGGTTTAAATAGAGATGAATGGTTATGCTCACCTGCGGTGAGCGCAAATCGGCGATCGACATGCCCGCCAAGTGACACTCGCATCACAGGACGTGTCGCACGTCAGGATGACAAGGCGCCGCATGATGACCTCAAACATGAGTCACCATGACGACGCCAACGCTAAGCGGCACTCCCGGATGTGGGTCTAAAAGCGCATGCGCAATCGAGCGTCTGTGCACACACCAAAGCGAAGACAACCAGAATGAAAAGAATCACAATGTGTTAATGGAAACTACCCTAAAATGGGACTGAAATGGAATATGGGGAATATGAGCAGACAGTAGCACCCTAAAAGACCTGAGCAATAATGATGGACCTATATATGTGTGGAATATAAAAAAAATCTGAGATATATACATACAAAAATACAACACATTTAAAAGTGATATAATGTGAAGTGAAGGAATAAAGAAATAAAAATAAAAAATATATAAATAAAATAAAGTGAGTAATTAAGAAGTGAAATAAAGTGCACAAACAAAATGAAATATAAAAAGGTGACACAAAAACGTGCAAAAATAATACTCAAAAAGAATTGAATCGTGATAAAAACATATATTTATAAATAAATATAAAATGATACACCAAAAATATATATATATATATATATATATATATATATATACACTACCGTTCAAAAGTTTAGGGTCACTTAGAAATTTCCGTATTTTTGCAAGAAAAGCACAGTTTGTTTCAGTGAATAGAACATTAAATTAATCAGAAATACACTCTATACATTGTTAGGCTGGGTTCACACGACCATGTTACGTCCGTAAAGTACGGAACGTATTTCGGCCGGAAGACCCGGACCGAACACAGTGCAGGGAGCCGGGCTCCTAGCATCGTACATCACTATGATGCTAGGAGCCCGGCTCCCTGCACTGTGTTCGGTCCGGGTCTTCCGGCCGAAATACGTTCCGTACTTTACGGACGTAACATGGTCGTGTGAACCCAGCCTTAATGTGCTAAATGACTATTCTAGCTGCAAAAGTCTGGTTTTTAATGCAATATCTACATAGGTGTATAGAGGCCCATTTCAAGCAACCAACACTTCACCGTTCTAATGGTACATTGTGTTTGCTAACTGTGTTAGAAGGCTAATGGATGATTAGGAAACACTTGAAAACACTTGTGCAATTATGTTAGCACCGCTGTAAACAGTGTTGCTGTTTAGAGGATCTATAAAACTGACCTTCCTTTGATCTAGTTGAGAATCTGGAGCATTACATTTGTGGGTTCGATTAAACTCTCAAAATGGCTAGAAAAAGAGAGCTTTCATGTGAAACTCGACAGTCTATTCTTGTTCTTAGAAATGAAGGCTATTCCATGCGAGAAATTGCCAAGAAACTGAAGATTTCCTACAACGGTGTGTACTACTCCCTTCAGAGGACAGCACAAACAGGCTCTAACCAGA